>NC_091747.1:50281546-50409046 GCF_043380555.1 Nothobranchius furzeri
TCTCCGTCATTGTATATGAGGGAAAAACAAAATGATCGGATCCTTTTCTGACCTTCCCCACCTACAAAGTTTAATTACAACAATCAAACGTGACAGAGCCTGGATTTGTATTCTGAACAGTCTAAACATGTTTTAAAAAGAAACGTATGACAAAAGTGGCACCTGCTCAGTAAAACCACCAACAGGGTGAAAAATATCAAAATATTGTAGGCTGAGACGGGCTACAACTTCTGGATCCACTTTATATAAATCGTTTTATTGATTATCGTCTTATGAAAGATAACTTTGACGTACACGAGCGACCGGTGCTGGCTGCTGTCACCTGTTGTGATTGGTTAATGCAGCTCTCTGCTGTCTGAGGGTAAGCCCCGCCCACAACGCTGTGACTGCTGTGGCTCCCAGTGTTTTCTTTACTGTGGGAAACGGGTAATAATGGCTCTTTGATGGGAACAGGTTGCCGACCCCTGCAATAGGTGGAAGGCAAGAATAGTGTAAGAGCAAAGCAAAATAGTCTTTTTGCCAGGGCTTTTAAGTTAAAGTGTTTCTGAAATTAAAATTTGCTCCTAAATAAAACAAAAACTATGCAAAGAATATTTTGTCAAATGCTCCTTCTAGATGACCTTCCTAATGACTTCCTCCATTTGCAAAGGCTAAACTCACATCGGTCTTGTGACTCATACATGCAAGTGGAGATGGCAGAATGACAGCAAAACACAGCAGTGTTGAAAAATGTGTCAAAAAATACAATAACGCTTCTTTCCATTATGACAGCCACACATCCAGCAGAATCTCTCCTCGGTTCTTTTTCTAAGCACAATCTTTTGTGAATTTACTTTTTTTTAACTCAGTCACTACACAAACATCCTGGTTTGCATCGCTGCTCTTCTCTGCTTTTATAACAGCAGTGTCTTACCGATCAGTCACGCCGCCGTCAAATCAGCAAACCTCTGCTACCTTTTGTAATAAATCTGTCTGTGCCTGTAGTCTCCTAAAAATGTGAACTCTGAATTAACAAGCAACCATGTTAAATAATCATAATTATGTTTATTATGACAGCCAAGCAGCAACAAGGTTGCCAGTTTGACTCCTGTCCGAAAAGCCTTTCTGCATGGAGTAAGCATGTTTTTGCTGAAAACGAGGTGACGTATTTTTCCTACATGTATATTGGTTTGACATAAGTTGTGTATGTGGTTGTCTCTGCGTGTCCCTGAGATGGACTGGAGAGACATGTCCACTGACTAGCCCAACGATTGCTTGGGTTAGACACCAACTCTCTGCGATCTTAGCGAGGATGACTTGGTTCAGATATTGGATAGATGGATGACAGTTGTCATCTAAAGCATGGACGTAATTTTAACTTTAGAAGTGTGTGTGTGTGGGGGGGGGGGGGGGGGCACAACCAGTATGAGGACCAGAGGTGTGTGTGGGGGGTTGTATCTTTACAGTATGTTCTAGTGGGAAATGGGCTTCAACACAAATGATTCCGCATGGTCCTAGAGCTCAACCAGTGTCTATTTAATATAGCGTAATTTTGCTTTTGGATGGTAAAAACTTGACTTTGGAAAAAGTGGGGGAGACATGTCCCCCCCCCCCCCCCCAAAAAAAAAATTACGTCCATGAAAGGTATTTTATACCACATTTCTGTCAAATCAGCACAACTCTGCCACCTGCTGACATAAAACTGGCCCTGCAGTCTCCTTAAAATGTGAACTGAATAGTTTTCCAACTTAAAAGTGCAACTGTGTTAAGTAATCGTGATTGTTTAATTGAACCATGTTATTTCATGTCCAAGATCTCTGATTAAGGCTTAAAAAATGTATTTTTTTTTCATTAGCAACAGTCCTAAAAGGTGTTTTTCTTCCTGAACAAAGACAACAAAGTGTGTTTATCCATGGTGTACAAACTACCTACACTTCCTTGTCATCTGCTGCAACACAAACAAAAAGGCCCTTACAAAAGCCCAGTGAGTTTGACCTTGCCGTCTGCACGGCCTCGTCCGCCGCTCTTAATCTCAGGGGCATAAATTAGCAGCACCTCCAGTTTCAGAGTTTCAGAACAGAGCTGGCTCCCATCATGAGCCAGAGGTCTCTGCTGGGGCGCCGGAGTGGCAGCAGTGTTTTACAAAGACTAGGGTCGGTTTCATCACTCAGCTCCCAGAGACAGCGAAGCCTCAAAGTCAAGAGGAATGAACGGGCGGTTACGGAAAAGGATCGACACGGACCTAGGCAGGTGTTCCCGAACAGGACCGAAGAAATTCAAGTTTCACGATCAGACTCCCTAAAACAGCCGCTGAACAAATGCTTCTCTTAGTTTCATTTCCTTTTTAGGTTTTTGTGTTCAACCTTTGGATCTTTTTACATCATCAGATCGTGGAAACTTGGCATCTATTTACTTAGTTGCTCTTTGGGGCAAATTTTGTTTCTTTCTGGGGTATTTTTGTGATGTTTTAACCCTCATTTTGAGCTCTTTTTTGCTATTTTCTGTGGTTGCTCTCATTTTAGACAATCGGATGGTTTTATGTTGTTGACCTGTCTGTGCTTGAGATATGTCTAACATTCACTTTATTAGAGAATATTTATTAGATTTTATTAGCTATGCATTTAAGCGTATTTTTATTTGGACTAATTTGGTATTTCTTTCAAGATATTTTAGTGTGTTCTGGGAAGTTTATCTCAAATAATTAATTTCACGCCTTTATCTCCTCATCTATAATAAAACATGTACTTTTTTCTATGTATTTAGTATCTCACTGTAGCTTTTTTGAATGTACTTTGTGTCTGTTTTGAGTCTTTTTGTGTTTATTTTTCTGAAACGGCAGGTGCCTATTCAGGTCCACCACTGGATGGATTTTAATAAAACTTTTAGGAAGCAATCATTTAAAGAGCAAGTAACGTCTAAATTAACTTTTTTTTGCTGATGAACTGTATAAATGAGTGTCTAATAGTGTTTTAAATGTGTGTATTCATTATTTTAGCATTTTGGTGCATTTTCTTAAAAAATTTAAAATTCTGCCTAAATACCACAGTATAGCTCTACCTTCAGCTTAAAACATAGAATTTGACTCATTTTGAATAAATTTTAGCCAATGGCTAAAGAGTAAGATACTACGTAATCCAGTAGAGTACTACGTAGCAGCTCTGTGTCAACGTTATAAAAGCATCGGGAGTCTCGGCCACGCCTTGTGGCGAGTTGGGAGTTGGATTTGCATGAGAGTGTAGGAGGCTAGCCGTAGTTCAGCATTAGCATATAGCATTAGCATATCCTAGTCTTTAGCATAGCTTTTAGTGTTATACATACTTATTTAGTGTTAGCTTGGCTGTTGGATATTGTAGTTTAGTTACTGTTTGGCTGTTAGTGTAATTAGGAAAGTAGTTCGGGTTTAGTGCTCCATATCGTGTTAGCATGGTGAGATGGTGTAGTGTAGTATGGTTGCGGAGCTCTGTCGGGTTGCACTCCTTTCCGCTGGACGAAATTAGGCGCCAGTGGTTGCGTGTCTGGAAAAGATTCAGCTCCCGCCTGGTGCTGTAGTTTGCAACCAGCATTTTACCCGCGATTCTGCACGTCTCCGTTCTCATCTACAACTTTTGGAGCCAACTGAATTAGAGGCCGATTTATTCATTTTTTATCTATAATGGCCATTTAAATAAATAAATAAATAAAAAATGTAAAAATTATTTTAAGTCTCCGTTCTCATCTACAACTTTTGGAGCCAACTGAATTAGAGGCCGATTTATTCATTTTTTATCTATAATGGCCATTTAAATAAATAAATAAATAAAAAATGTAAAAATTATTTTAAAAATCAGGCATCTGTATGGCCAACTGCCGCCACTATTAGACTGAAGAAAGGACCCCAACACACCGTTTTTTGATGTTTTGAGTTTGCTTTATATTTGAAATTCAATAAATATTAATAGATTTATTGACTTATTTAATTTCTGTTGCACACAGTGAGTGTTCTGTTGTCTCACACAATCAATGTGTTGCTAAAACGTGTATATATATCGGCAACATCGGCAACAAAATTCTTTAAAAATCAGCATCGGCCTTAAAAACACCATATCGGTCGGCCACAAAATTTAATTAAAGATGGCCGTGACAGCTGATCAACCTGAGAAAACACATAAATGTCCACAGTTTGTTAATTCTACAGATATAGATTCTAACTGCTGAATTATCTGGGACTGATCTCTCTTTATCTGGGCTCCTGAACCTGAAACAATCAGAAGATCACCACCTTTGCAGCAGTTTGCTCTCATGCTTCTCCAACAAAAACACCAAACCTCCCTGTTTCCTCTTAGCTCCCAGCAGGAGCCACCCAGCGAGCACCAGGACTAACCCTGCTGACCTGACCCAGATATTAACCCAAGCCTCCAGATGTGAGCGCTGGGATTACTGCTCCACTGCTACATCCAGCTCCACATGCTTTTCCTAATGAGGCATCCCAAAATGACCCAAAGACAGCTGACTTCTCTACCCAGTGATGTGGAGGCTAAATATAATCTTGGATTCTGGCTTCTACTTATCCACTTGAGTTAATGAGACAAAATCTGATATATTTTGAAATAAAAACAGAAATCTTTCCATGTTTTCTTGCATGGGACAGTTTAAGCTCCTTGTTTATGCAAAGTGCTATCAAAGTTCCCCCAACAAGAGGTGTGACATCTCTCTAAATGCCTCGTGCATGCATGTCTCCTCCTAACAAACTTGACCTGCAACACTTTCACTCATCCTGTCATATTTTGCACCAGTCACGACCTGGAGGTTTGTACAGAAACGTCCTGACTCCTCCTGACATGAAAGAATTTAACTCCTTCGGTGCACCAGAGCTGCAACAGTAGCCTCTGCATTCTTCTGGGGGCAAGCTTCGATTTCCAACTTGTGCTCCATGTAGATAAGTTACAAACTTCCCTGCAAATAAATGACGCAAAATGCACATCTGGCAGGCGGCGGAGAGGATTCGGGAGGATGGAGCACAAGTTTGGTCGGTCTGCGAAGTCGTTCAAATTCGCAAAAGATCAAGAAAGGGACATAAAAAGATAAACAGTAAAAAATGCAGCTCTGCCCTGCAGCCTACCATTTTGATCCAGCGTTTCGAGGCTCAAAGGAGTCCCAGAATAACTCCTTTCGCTCCAGTTTCCCCCTCGCCATGAAAATGATCGTTAGATTGTCACATCTCCTCAGCCTTTTTCACATTTCTCCTGCCCTCTCATCTGTCTTTGCCCCTCCAGTGTTGCTGTAGCGTTCAGTCAGAAAAATGCAGAGGCTGCTTTTGCAGAAGGAATTGGTGATTGGAGCTCTGGGATCACATGGGCTTTTTTGTCAGACGGGTTTAAAGGGACACGGCTCTGTTTGAAAACAAACAAACGTGCAGTTCACGTTCAGGAGCTTTTATCTCCTTCTGTATGAAGGAAATGTTTAGGAATAATTTGGGAATAAAGCACCCAGCGATGACGCGATGACATGTGGCGCAAAGTCTGCGGGCGCTCAGTGAGCTCCTAGAACAGCGTGACGTCAGACGGAGACGGCGGGCAGACACGTGCGGAGGTCAAAGAGTTCACCTGTTTTTTTTTCCCTACGTAACAGCACCCCACATTATGTGCGCCACAAACCCAGTTTAACGCAAATTTGCACCACATATGACCGCATTTGGCAAGTAAAGCGTGTCGATGTGAATGTGTGGGAATCAAATCTAAAAATATGTAATGTTAATGTGAAAATCAAATAAATGTGGTGCCTGTTATGAAATGGAAGTAACGTTCCAAAATAAAAGAACAGTGATGTACCTTTGAAGTTAGATTAAAAGAGTGTCACAATTCAGTAATCTGCACATAAATAAATAAAAAACACATGACCAAAGAGACTCACACAAAATCACAATCAAAAAGACCTTGGTATGTTAGATCGAGAATTTCTTAACCTGCTTTTATTTTGGTAAGCTACTTTCAATTTTGCTGAAAATATCGGAGTGGTTGACATGAATTTGATGACTTGTTAAATTACATCCAACAAACAGCCAAATTCATTTAATAAACCCAGACATCAAAGTAACCACTTACAAATCGTAATACATACATACATTCATATATATATATATATATATATATATATATATATATATATATATATATATATATATATATATATATATATATATATATATATGTGTGTGTGTGTGTGTGTGTATATGTATGTATGTATGTATGTATGTATGTATGTATGTATATGCATATGGTCCGCATCCTTCAAATACAAGAAGAAAGTACAGCTAATTTTGCTGTTTAGAATTTTTTTATTTGAATTTCTGAAGTTACGATAGTTCTAAGGTTGATACAAAACATGTTAATGAAGTTCTTTGCACTAAATCACTTTCACAGAAAGTGATTTAGTGCAATGTCATTCTACTGTAGAAATTTTCAGTACCTTCCAGAATAAACTGTTCCAGGGTTCTGTCACTTTAAGGAAATGAGCTGGAGCTGGATACGCCCACCCATCCACGGCTCAGGCTGCTATGAGAAGCTGATGTCCTGGAGGGGCTCAGAGTAGAGCCACTCTTCTCTAGCATCAGCTCTTTCTTGCAAGTGAGATGTAATTCTATTCAACTTCCCCTGTTTGTGACATCACAAATGGGAACTTTTAAAATGTTGTCTTTTTTTCAGATTTTTTTGTGTTTGGAGTGTTTATAGAAGCAGTAGAGACCAACATCACCACAACAAAGGATGCAAACGTTGAGTTTTGCATAATATGTCCTCTTTAAAGGAGCGGCAGACACATATGGGGCGACGGTGGCACAGGAGTTAAGTGCTCGCCCTGCAATCGGAAGGTCGCAGGTTCGAGACCCGCTCAGTCTGTCACTGTCGTTGTGTCCTTGGGCAAGACACTTAACCCACATTGCCTGCTGGTGGTGGTCGGAGGGACCGGTGGCGCCAGTGTTCGGCAGCCTCGCCTCTGTCAGTGCGCCCCAGGGCAGCTGTGGCTACATTGTAGCTCATCCCCACCAGTGTGTGAATGTGTGTGTGAATGGGTGAATGACTGATTGTGTTGTAAAGCGCCTTGGGGGGTTCCAGGACTCTAGAAGGCGCTATATCAAATACAGGCCATTTACCATATTCAATAAAGGATTAGCTACACAATAAAAAAACATGCTGTCAAATATATGTAAATGATTTAAAGATAATTTTAAAAAGATGGATAAGGGTCAGGGTTATTTTTACTTTAAAGCCAGAATGACTTAAATTAGCCAATTAAGTTAATTCATCCACCAATTCTTCAGATAGTGGAGGATTCAGGTCCAAAAGGCAAATGCAGACACACCTCTTGAGTGGCACGCTCCTGCTCCACGATGAATCCTAAGGTGTTCCCATGCCAGAGAGGTACAGTCATGGCCAAGTGTTTTTACAAATTTTAGTTTGCTACTTCATTGTTTTTGGGTCATCAGATAGTTCTGAGATTTATTGAAGTAAAATAATGAGCATTTTATACATTTCAAAGGCTTTTGTGGACAATTAAAATACATTTATGCAAAGGATCAATATTTACAGTGCTGGTCTTTCTTTTTCAAGACTTCTACAATTCGCCCTGGCATGCTGTTGCTTAATTTCCAAATCCTGACTGATGGCAACTAATTGTTTCATAATCAACACTTGGAGTTTGTCATTTGGATTTTTAGTTGTCCACCCACCTCTTGACCACTCCATTTTCCTTCCTAAGCCACTTAGTAATCACTTTAGCCTTATGGCACAGGTTTTCACCAATAAAACCCCCAATATCAGGTTTAGATAGTTGGAAGAGGTTGCTTTCTGCTGGCGTTTTGCTACCATGGTTTATAGCTGATATGAGACCGGTCTGATGGTAGCGTTCTCACCTTTTCTTCTCCAGACTATCAGATGGGGCTTCATCAGAGAAAATGACTACAGAAACATTAAAAGTCATGAACTTGAAGTTCTTCTCAAACGAGAAAAAGTAGACCATCATTTGCTGGCTGTTGAGCCATAAGCTGAACTAGTCTCCAGCGGTTTCATATTAGAGCAAACTAAAACTCCACAACAGTATTTTAGTATAAACAAGATACTTGGCTTACAGGTCAGAGATGCACATTTCTATGATTTTTATAGGTATTTCATATTAATATGAATGGGTAGTGACCGAAAGAACAAGATCGCAGACACAAGCGGCCAAAAAGAGTTTTCTCCACAGAGTGGCTGGGCTCTCCTTTAGAGATAGGGTGAGCTCAGTCATCCGGGAGGGGCTCGGAGTAGATTCACTGCTCCTCCACATCGAGAGGAGCCAGTGGAGGTGGCTCGGGCATCTGGTCAGGATGCGACGCCTCCCTGGTGAGGTTTTCCGGGCATGTCCAACTGGGAGGAGACATAAAGGTAGACCCAGGACACGATGGAGGGACTATGTCTCTCACCTGGCCAGGGAACGCCTTGGGATTCCCCCGGAAGAGCTGGCGCAAGTGGCTGGGGAAAGGGAAGTCTGGGCCTCTCGACTTAGGCTACTGCCCCTGCGACCCGACTCCGGATAAGCGGAAGAAAATGGATGGATGGCTATGAAAAAAATTGTAGTTTAAAAAACTTTGACAATTTTCCTTTAATAAATGGAAAGAAATAAAAAGAAATCACAAATCATCATCAGTCTCTAAATAATGAAAACAGAGTTGAAGAAAATTAAATTTCATAGTGCAAGAGGCAAATGTTAGTTGAAGCCTGTCCCCTGCAGTCATTGTTTTTATAGCATTTAATCATTTTTAAAACAAATCCGCACAGATGTCACATCCTGTGTCCCTGGTCTCGCCGGTCAGCTTAACCAGTCACACCTGTTGGTCATTCCCATCAGTAATCAGTGCACCTGCTCCCTTTGTCTCCACTCACACCCTCGGTGTATTTAAACCCAGCCGTTTGGCGTTTCCTGCCGGTTCCTTGTGTTTTTGCGGCTCCTGCTCCACACCCCGTTTATAATAAACATTAAATTTTATAAGCTACCTGGCTCCTGGATTTCCTGCACTTGGGTCCTACAACAACCTTCTACCTGTGACAGATTCAAATTCATGCAAACATCAGAAACTTTGTTCTGTAAAGTGTCACTTTGGTTTTAACATCAGATTTAACGTAGAGAATCAGGGATAAACGCGACAAAAGAAACAGCTGCAGATGTGCTTTTTATTACGTAAAGGAAAACGTTCAGAACAGCATAATATAAAATCTTGAGATTTTCTACTTTTGAGTACTGCGTCAACATTCAGAGGCTTAAAAATAAACCAACAGAACAAAACATGTTTCTTTCAAATCAACGTTTCCTAAACAAGGAAAACAAGGAAAGATGCTTATCTTTTACTAAACTAGCATTTTATTTAGAATTTATTCACTTTGTGTACATTCATAAATCTTCATCCCCTAATGTTCTTTCCGTCATGTGACACAGGAGTATCGAGGACTCCCGTCTGACCTGCAGCTGCTGATCTGGGAGGTTTTTCACGCTGGTTTAGGAGTACCGGCTGCTGCGACTGTGACTCCTGCGCCTTGAGGAGCTGCGGCTGGACGAGCGATACGACCTGTTCCAGACAGACACCAGGATGTAAAAACATGATGGATGTAAACAATCCCCATCAGTTGGCGTGGAACCTGAGTGGGTCGCGACTGTCTTACCGGGATCGGCGCTCCGAGCTCCTATAGCTGTCGCTTCGCCCACGCCTCCTGCTCACACTCCGACTGGAATAGCTATCGTAGGAATCCGACCTGCACAGTTCCACACATTAAACACATTTTATTATTTATTATACTGAAAACAAATCTGGTTTTACATGATTTTTGCATCTGGTGCTCCGATTTTTAAAATGTAGCGTTATATTTTGTGCTAATGGAGCTTCAAACAAGGGAACATTCAAATCCGAGTCTAGAGCTCCACGGACCGTGACCTCCTGTGGCGACCATACGAGCGGCTTCTTGACGGACTTCTGCTGTACGTCCGGCTGAGGGAAAAGAAGAGAGGAAGTATTTAGGACGAGTAGTTTCTCTGGTATTTGGTTCTACTGGACCAGGTGTTTGCACCTGTAACTCCGATACGTGCTGCTGCGAGAGCGCCTCCTCCTGTGTCTCCTCCGACTCCTGCTGCGGCTCCTGACAGAAACACGTAATAAACATTTAACATATGCTATTGTTGTTGTTTTTTTCAAACACAATGTGGATTTCTCTTCTCACCTGGAAGAGTAGGTGTAGCTCCGAGATCTGCTCCTGGACCTGCTGGAGGAGCGGGACCACCCTCTGGAGCGCGACCCCTGACTGGAGACAGAGTGAGACTTTCTGGTCTGAGACCTGGACTGTTTCGGGGAGCGCGGATGAGATGCGTTCCCCGTTTTTCCCACAGATGGCGACTCCTCCTCGCTGGAACTCTCCTGGTTTCTCGGCCTCTGGTTGAGCCGTGCGGTTTTCCGAACCTCGTCGAACAGGGAGCCCGGTCGAACCCGGCTTTTGCTCTTGATCTCCATCCTGACTACGTGCGTGTTGAGGGTCTGGCTCTCTTGGGCTTGTGCATTCTTAATGGCGACAGGTGGCACATTCACATTCCGAGAATACGGAGTTCCTTTCAGAGGCCTCCATTTGAAGCTTATGGCAGCTTTGGCTGCTTCTCCTTGTGGCTCAGCGGAGGATGAGGAGGTCAGGGCAGACGCTTCTCTGCTTTGAAGTAAAACTCTGTGATCGGTTGCAGTTTCTGATGACCTTGAGGTAGGATTTAGGATTAAATCTGAAGCATTGTTGGAAAACTCCTGTGTGATTGGAGCTTCCAAAATATCCACATTGTGCTCCGGAGTACAAATGTCCATATCTTCTAGTGACTCCTGCTCTGGGACGCTGAATGGAAGAGCCTGCTGGTGAGGGTCGGAGTGTTTGGTGTATTTGGTTTCCTTCGATCTCAGCTGACTCCTTTCTTCCTCTCTGGAGGGATTTTCCCCAACAGGACTGCGCCTCTCCCTTTTGGCCGCGTCCTCCTCCTCCTCCTCCTCTAAAGGCGGCTGCCAGTGGAACGTCTCCCTCAGCTTCTGGTGTTTCCTCTTAGCTTTCTTGGCCTTGTCTTTATTGTGACGAGAACTGCTCTTGCCTTCACTCCTCCTTTTGTGCTTCTTCTTCCGTTTGACCTTCTTCTTACTCTTGTGCTTGTCAGGCTCCTTCTCCGGACTTCCAGATAGGGAGACAGAAGACGAGGAGACAGCTGCAGTGGTCGTATATGATACGTATTTGTCCGGAGTCTTTGTCAGATTCTCGGGTTCGGACTCAGAACTTGCCTCCCCCTCCTCTTTTTCGGACGCAGCGACCGTCCGGCTGGTTACTTTCTCAGACTCGCTGTCCGAGTTCCATCCAGACGACCTTTTATCCAGGACTTGACCGGACAGCGCCTCCTGCTTCTGTGACTCTGAAGTGGCGCTGGGGCCTTGTCCCACCTGTTCGCTGTCACTGTCCCACTCAGACCAGCTGTTTAAGTTCTCCACTGAGTGAGAACCCAAACGTTTGTTCTCTGGTTCCTGTGAGCTGCTTCGCTTTTTGATTTTCTCCGAAGGGCTGCTGATGTCCGGACCCTTCTCACTGCCCGTTCCTTTCTCCACCCCTGAAAGTCCATCTTCTGCATTGCTGAGGGAAATAAACTTGTCCATGTTCTGGATTCTCTTCAGAGAGCTGTAGTAGTCTTTCCACTCCTTGTCTAATAAAGTCTTTACGCTGCTGCTTGTCTTCTGGTCATTTTCAGAGTCTGACCTATTGTGGGACGATGACCTACTCTCGTACCGATGAGATGATCTCGACCTGGACCTACTGGAGCTCCTGCTCCTGGAGCGGCTGTAGGACTTGCTTCTGGAGGACCTGCTGTGTGAACGGTGGGAGGACATGTGCTCCTTGTCACCTCGAGAGTCTTCTGTTACGGACTTTGGTGTAACTACAGGTTTTTCTGAGGCCACCTCCACTGCCGGTGCCGCAGCAGAAGAGCCACTGGGTGCAACCTTAGCTTTGATTTCTGAGATGTGAATGTAGGAGGGCTTCCAGGGTTTCTGGCCGGGCTTCCAGCGGGAAGGAGGAGGACTGTCACTCAGCGGGATAACAGGAACTCTTTCAGGAACCGGGGCTGCTGGTACTTTTGGAACGAGGGCGATCTTAGTTTCTGGACGCTTCTCTGGCACATTCTTCAAGACGTCTGGTTTAGGCTTGCTTGTTTTTCTCTTTCTTGGAGATCTGGACAAACTCCTTTCTCTAGATGAAGACCTAGACTTCAATCTGGATCTGTGCTGTGACCGGGACCTTGATCTGGAGTGAGAAAAAGACCCAGATCTGGATTTGTACCTGGATCTAGATCTTGATCTTGACTGGGATGGAGAAAAGGACAGAGATCTGGATCTGGAATCAGATGGACTTCTTGACCTTGAACGGCTTCTAGATCTGGAGTAGGACCTGTGTCTCCCTCCAGATCTGGATCGGCTGCTCGTGCAGGACCTGGAATAGGACCTTGAGAAAGACATGGAGGACCTCTGCCTTTTCCTGGGCGGCGAGTTATGCGGACATGAAGGAGATCGAGTCTCTGAACAGGATCTTCTTGACTTCCTCTCTGAAGACCCAGACCTTTCACCTTCCGACTTGTGAAGCTCTTGAGATTTCTTGGAGTTATTCTTTTTGCCATGCTTGTGTTTTTTGGCTTTCTTCTTTTGTTTGACTTTCTTCTTCTCTTTTTTTGGCTGCCTGTGCGGACTGGACCTCTTGGAGCTGCGGTCTGACGAGCGTTCTCCTGACTGGGACCACGTAGAGTCGCTTCGGTCGTCCCATCGGCTCGAGGAACGGTCATTCAGTCTGTTAGGTCAAAAGAAGCATGAAAGAAACCAAAAAGAGAAACCGATAATTAAAACTCAGGCGGTAAATAAAGGTCCTACTTGTCTCCTTTGCTCCATCTCTCCGTGCTTGGTGGTCGATAATTCTTTGTTCTCTTCATTTCCTCTTTCCAATGCGGTGGCGTTTCACTGCTTCCACGCTCCTCCACAGACACGGAGCGCGACTTGGACCTGGTGGGAGTGTGATACCGCTGGAAAGAATCAAAATAAACGAACGACTCATGACTAAAAATCAGTTTAACCACGATTCGTGTTTAAAAACGATAAATCTGATCATACAACAGTTCCTCTGCCTCTGATCTTTCGGCCAGACTTCGACACAGCTGGTTTCTGATCCGCTGAAGGAGCAGCTTCTTCGCTCTCCAGACTGAAAACAAAAACAATCAGGTCACATTTCACCAAATGCTGCCGTTCATTAACCATAATATGTGTCCGTTGTGAGAACATCTTTGATTACTGACACTTCTGTTGTGATCTCCTGGGATGGCATGTCCCGCCTCAGTAGGAAGCGGTTCTCTGGCACGGGGGGGATTTCCTCTGGCCGAACGACAGGCTTCTCCCTCTTTCCACCCTGCTCCTTCTCTTCAGCTTCATCCTCCTCCGTCTCATTACCGGCAGCTCTGGGAGAGTCGTACAAACGCCTTTAGATCACAGAGAACGTTAATCGTAGAAAACGTGAAATGAATGTCAGAACCTTTGCTTGGACGCCTGAACATCCACGATCTTCTTCTTCACCACCTTCCTTTTCTTTTTAGGCGGTTTAATCTTTGCGCTCTTCTTTTTCTTTGGCTGTTTCAGCGTTTCGTCCGACTCATGCTCTCCCAGAGGGGAGGAACGGGGGGAAAAGTCGTCGGAGTGAAGGGAGGATCTTTTCCGCTTCCCTTCAAGCACTGGGAGTAAAAGATGATGGAATCATTTAAAATAAGCTCGTTTTGAAGAGTACGTGTCTGATTTTTGGTAAAAATTGGAAAAGAAGGGTCAGTTTAAATTTGGGGTTTATTTGGTCTTTCCAAATGAAAGTTTTGTTTTCTTTTATTTGGGTTGCCGTAGGGACTCATTTTACTCCTTAGCTTTACCTTAACGTGGATCATGATTTTGACCCGATTTTATTAATGTTTATACTTTTTAAAACACTTTTTACCTTCATCTGAGAATTTTTTAAACTTCTAAACGTTTTCTTAAGTCGTTTTAGGATTTCTGTCTTATTACGTCATTATTCTGGCTACCGTGGAGGTCTGTAGGAAGTACTACATGAATAAAATTTGATTTGAAGTTAAGTTGGGTGTCCTGGTCCTCAGTTAAAGTCTGCGAGGGAAAACTCTAACAAAAGGAAACAAGGCAGAGGGTGTAACTTTGCATGTTTATCACTAAAAACTGACATTTAATATTTTTAATAGATGTAAATGAGTTTAGCATCAAGTCCCCTTATAAAACATTTGCAACAGATTAGTTTAAATAAAATACATAATACAGCCGATGAAGGCAGATTTGTAATCATTGTGAGAAGAGGAAGACGCTAAAAGTAAAACTGGCTGCAGATGAAACAATGATGATGCGACGGGACGAACCATCATTTGCAGACTTTGTGATCAGCTGTCCACAGTCCACCACTCTCACATCAGCGTACGGTCTGCTGGCTGAATCCGTCTTCAGCCCTTCGATCTTGGTGATCACCTCGAAGCCAGAGATGATGAGACCAAAGACAACGTGGACTCTGCAAAGAAGCAAAAAGAAGAGAAAAAAAGCTTAACTTTTTCACAACTTGTGCTTTTGCTTTGTTTTTGAAAGGTAATGTCGGTTTGTTACCCATCAAGGTGAGGCGCCTTCTTGGTGGTGCTGCTTGTGGATCGGTCGACACGTGGCAAAGGTGGAGTCGGGAGAAACAAAAGAAGGAAGAATAAGAAAATAACGTAAAGCAGCTACACCAGACAGAAAATCTCCCAGAATAAAAGTCAAAAGTGTGACTGATTGATCTATTTCAGATTTGAAAACAATTTCAGTTTTGATTTATTGAAAATCCAAACTCAAAATAAATATTTTTTGTGGGTAAAATGTAGGTCTATACAGCCAAGTGCAGTGAAACTGTATCAGCAATAAACATTGTACTGTGCTGCATGTTTGAAATCTAAAAAAAAACTATCAGGAGAGAGAGAGAGAGAGAAACACAGCCTGTGAGACACATTACCTTGGAGGAGCAGGATGCTAGAGTTTCTGCAAATTTTACACAAAAACGGCAAGAAAACAGATGTAACACATTTGTAGGTAAAAAAGAAAGAATCCAATGTTTCTCTGCACTGAAAGCTAACTAGAGAGGGGGGTGAACAGAGAGAGAGAGAGACAGAGAGAGAGGGAAAAAGAGTGAGGAAGAGAGATGGAAAGAGAGGAAGAGGAGGGAGTCAAAGAGAGGGAGAGAGGAACAGAGAGAGAAAGAGAGAGAGAGAGAGAGAAAGAGAGAGAGAGAGAGAGACAGAGAGAGAGAGACAGAGAGAGAGGGAAAAAGAGTGAGGAAGAGAGATGGAAAGAGAGGAAGAGGAGGGAGTCAAAGAGAGGGAGAGAGGAACAGAGAGAGAAAGAGAGAGAGAGAAAGGGGAAGAAAGAGAGAGAGGGAAAAGGAGTGAGGAAGAGAGAGAGAGGGGGAATGAGGACGAGAGAGAAAGATGGAAAGAGGAAGAGAGGGGGAGTCAGAGAGAAAGAGATAGAGATAGGAAGAAAGAGAGAAAGAGGGGAAAGAGAAGGAGAGGGAAAAGAAGTGAGGAAGAGAGATGGAAAGAGAGGAAGAAGGGGAGTCAAAGAGAGGGAGAGAGGAACAAAAAGAGAAAGAGAAAAAGATAGAGGGGAAGAAAAAGGGAAAGGGAGTGAGGGAGAGAGGGGGGGAAAGAGGGGGTGAGAGTGAGGAAGAGAGAGATGGAAAGAAAGAGAGGAAGGGTGGGAGACAGAGAGAGAGAGAGAGAGAGAGAGAGGAATAGTGTGGCTGTTTACAGTGATGATGACTCACATGAAGAACTGTGACCCGTTGGTGTCCTTCCCTCGATTGGCCATCGATAACAGGAAGGGTCGGTCGTGTTTGAGAGTAAAATTCTCATCTGTCAGATACAGAAGAAGAAGTGTGTTCTTCTACTGCGTATTAGTTCATATGTCCATCCTTCAAACTCTTCTGTAACGCCACTTTTTCATTTTCTTCCAGAAGTTTATTAATCTAAAAGTAGGAGTGGCTTAAATATTATTTTGTTGCTTATAATGAAGCACCAGGGTCATTTCAGCAGAATGTAATAAAACAACTATAATTAGTTAGCATATTAAAAGGTGATAAGCCACTAATAAATCATCCAGGTGAAAATTATAATTTATATCTAAATTTTTTTTTACATAATTTTTTGCTTCAGAATATCCGGTTCGTATTTATTCATTATATAAATTTAGGTCTGTATATTTATCCTCACCCAATCTGCATTCATCTGTGAATAAAAAAATCCTGTTTCTCAAATAAAAGCATTAAAACATCCAGTTTCTTTGTTACAAAGACAAACAGAGTCATGTTAACCAAGACTTCAGCAGCTCAAACGTCTGACTGGGAGGGAACCCTTTCAGCACTGGTATGGACTGGGGAAGGTGGTGGGGACTATGTTGCCATGGTGTTACTGAACTGTGCACATCTCTTACCTTCTCATTTTGCAAAAGACCACTCTATAAATAAGAGAATATGTTGAAAGTTTTAGCTTTCAGTAGAGAATCGCTTCTTCCCATGCTGATCTGATAAAAGTTCACAACTAAACACCTCTAAAGGTACACAGATACGGAGGACCGATGCTGCCAAAATAGACTATCAGTTATGAGGAACTAAATAAACGAGGAAATAAAACTGAAAGTAATTAAATGAATGGCTGAATAAAAATATAAATAAATACTTGATTAAAGTTTCAAATAATTGAAAATAAATTAAAAAAATGAGGAAAAAAGGAAATAAAACTAAATACATGAATTATTTTGAAGAATAAATAAATTAGAAAATAAAACTAAACAAATAAATGAGAAAACAAAACAGAAAATTGGATTTATGAGAGAAACTAAATACATAAATGAATGAATGTAATAATTTTGGTCCACATGTTCATTTACATTTCGTCCTTTTCCTCATGTTTTTTTTTACATGTGTGTGTGTGTGTGTGTGTGTGTGTGTGTGTGTAGTCATGAGGTGGACGTTTCTATCACTAGCCAAAACATGATTGGTCATGAGAATCAGTGTCAAGAAATTAACACGAACTTCCTGACTCTGCGCAGATCCTTTTCACGAGACCCCCCCCCCCCAAAAAAAATTCTTTCACAGACAACACACATAATCCAAAAGGCTAGGGGAAACACTGAAGCTGTTTTTTAAATTATTTATAACTATGTCAATTTAACAGTTTTCCTGCCTTTATTAATTTCCTCATTTATTTCTTGTCATTTTTGGCAAGATCAGCCCTCCATACAAAATTATTTCAGCTATAAAAAAAAACAAAGACACAAGAAAAAAGGATAAAGTAGAAGCTCATGCAGCATTACGTTTGGACAGTACCATAGAAAAGAAACATGTTTATTAGAGATTTATTTATTCTACTTATTTGATAAAAGTATTAAATACCTTTAAAGTAGCCACCATATATGGATTCTCCTCCCCTTCCAGTTCCTGCAATCAGTGACAAATTATAACAAATACAAAATATGAATCTGCATTAATTCTGACTAAATGAGGCTTAAAAAACATCATTTAGAAAAATAAATGCTGATGACGAACAATTTTTAAAAGGTTAATTTTTAAACCTCATTTTATATCTCTGGAAGATATATTGATTTGGTGAAACATTTGAAGGTATCTACAAACATATTTTAGATTCAAATGTCAAATTCAGTCAGATTCCCATTCAAGTGAATAAGTTCAGAGTGTTTTTAACCTTCAGTGAAGTCGCCTCCCTGGATCATGAAGTTCTTCACGACTCTGTGAAAGGTGGAGCCTTTGTAGCACAGTTTTTTCCCTGTGACTTTCCCAGTTCCCCTTTCACCTGGAATTACGGGAACAATAACAAACCAAACTCAAGGTTCTGGGGGAACAAAGACTACAGTCCCCAGCTGGACTGAAGAACTATAAATGCCCGTTCTATCCTTAAACGTCCCATTTTCATTAGGCTGATTTCTACTTGTTCCAAAAGGAAGTTGAGCTTTCTTTGCTGTAGTGGCAGGAACACTGATCAATGGTTTGATTATATTTGCTGATTTCTGGAATGAATGAAATTCAAATCTTTATTCCCTCCATCTTATTTAATTACTGAACATAACAATGCACTGAGACACAAACAACTCTGGATCAATTTTAAAATGAACCAGAACAATGTTCTGCCTGCCCGTACAGGGTATCTGCAGGTTTAAGGGAGCCAAATTTAAGACTTCTTAAGGCCACTTTGACCAAATTTAAGCAATTTTTTATACATTAAATTTAAGCTATAATTTCCAGCTATTGCCTGGAACCGGTGCTAAACACGTCGCGATTGTAGGTTTAGCCATCCAGTTACCATTAAACTTGCACTTCCCCATGGCGCAAGCTCCCGCTAGCTTAACCAGCTAATGTGCTCATCTAAAAGTAGGCCCTTTCACAACCAACTGAATGTGTACGGTTCCGCTTTTGTTAATATCATACACCAAAAATGCTTAACACCAACTAGAAATTCATGAAAATTTTATAGAAATAAAGAATCTTGTTTATTGGGTCTTTGGTAATTTAAGACCTTTAGAAATTGCATTTAAGGATTATTTGTCATTTTTAATGATTTTTAAGGCCTTAAATTTGGAAAAGCAAATTTAAGACTTTTTAAGGACCTGCAGATACCCTGCTGTAGACACTAGCTTTGCCTCCATATGGAACCAAACGGTAACCTAGCTATTGGAGGTAAAGTTGTTATTTTGGTTTAACCCTCCCACTTATCCTATCGGGTGACCCCTCCAGGAAAGGTGACCATTGAGCAGGGTTGATGGTTTATCCCTTGAGGTTCACGTGGCAGGGGTGAGGAGTGAGCACCATCTCACCCCTGCCCCTAGGATAGTGGGAGGGTTCAATGTACTAAGATAAAATTGCATCATGACCCTCTGGATTAAACGTATCCCTACTGATACCCAGTACACGATTGTTGTCAAAGCCTCTGATTTTCGGATTCTATGAAAATACAATTTGCCAAATGTAAAGGATCCGTAATAGATGGGAGCATTCACTTGACTGAATACTACTCACCAGTGCACAGAGAGAGAAAGTTTTTGCTTGTCCGGGGACAAACATCTGAGAAAAGCTGAAAAACGATGCGCCCCACTAGAAAAAACAGAAGAGAAGTAAACAAAACTCACAAACTTCAGCCTCTCGTGAATAAAAACATTTTTTGATAATCTTTCTTCTGTGTTTCTTTTCCAGTTATTTACTGAACACAGAGCAAATAGAGCTCAATCAATCAATCAATCAATCAAAGCTTTATTTATAAAGCGCCTTCCGCAACCCTGTCAGGAAGCCCAAAGCGCTGAACATTGTACAGTTGTATGTAATTATATTGAATAAATCAACAATAAAAGAAATTCAAATTACAAAATACAAATTACAAAATACAAAATGGAAATTACAAGCTAGATGAAACATTCTGGTAAAGGACAAATGTGTGAAACACATTTGGATTGAGTGGATGGATTGAGTGTACCAATGAAAACTGTGGAATGGATTCAACATAATAGAGGGCCAAAATCAAACATGTTCTGGAAACGCCAAGCGGAGGAGGTGTGTTTTTAGGTGATTCTTAAAGACTGGCAGAGAAGGGGACAGCCTAACTGAGGGTGGCAACTGGTTCCAGAGTGACGGTGCTAGGACTGAGAAAGCCCGGTCCCCACGGGTACGACACCTAGACCGAGGGACAGCGAGCAGGCCTTGGTCAGAGGAGCGCAGAGCGCGTGATGGGGAATGTTTGTTCAGGAGTGAGGCTAGATAGGGGGGAGCACCACCCTGGAAGAAATGATAAACAAAGACGAGGATTTTGAATTGTGAGCGATAGCAAATCGGAAGCCAGTGCAGAGAGGCCAGAACCGGACTGATGTGGTCCCGTTTCCTGGTCCCAGTCAGGAACCTGGCATCTAGAGCTTGCCATCTATCTAGAGCTTGTTTTTACCTTTGTCTTTGTCTAACGATCTTATAATTGGCGTGTTTATGTTGTGTTGTTTCATCGCTGATTTTATCTTTTCTGTTATGCCTTTGATGTATGGAAGGGTTATTACAGGGTTTGGCTCATTTCCTCAGGTTTTTGGTTCATCTTTTCTTTTCATTGTCACTTGTTGTTTTCGTTTATTTATTGCCTGAGTCTGTATGTGTTGGTCTTCTTGTCCGCGGTCTCGTTCTTCTGTTATTATGTTCTGGAGATAAACGGAGACGAAAGTGACGACACCAACATCGGCGGTGCTCTGATGAAGGCTAAAGTGAAAACATGTCCGCAAAAAAAAAAAAAAGAAGGTAAAAACAAGCTCTATTTACTGTGTATTGCTGGGTTTCACTCACGTGACTCTGCAGTCGCGCAAAACTCAAATGGGGGACAGGAAGTGTTTTGCTCTACTATAAAACATATGAGTATGTGATAGGATCTACTTGTAACTAACTTTTTATGCCTTTTAAATCCTAATTTCTGAAACATTGGTCTGATTTTAATTAGGTATAAACACCATGTTACAACACTAATCTAACTGCTAAAAACATTAGCACTCTGTAAGCTATTTACAGTGAGGACACGTGTATCAAACTGTTAACCTGTCGTTTTTATGTTTCTAAGCAACTGTTTAATAACGCACTCTGTAATCTCTTTCCTGTTAGAAAGCGATCGCTGTGAACTAGGGATGCACGATATATCGGCATCAATATCGGCATCGACAGATGTTGGTCATTTTTTAACATATCAGTATCGGTACGATAGTAAAACTGGGCCGATATTAACAACCGATATTTTTTCCAACTTGTTTCCATTTGTTTATCTGTTTCAGAGGGTGGGGGGGTGATGTGTTTTTGTTTAGTCACTTGACAGTGATTGTAATCATCTCTGAAGCGTAAATGTGTGTGGTGTGTGTACATAACAACGTAAATTCAGCGTAAATAATTTTCATTCTATACAAAATCTGCTGATTTTAGACGCATTAATGTCAGTATATCGGTATAGGCAAATATCGGTTATCGGCCACAACAGCGATCCTAATATTGGATATCGGTATTGGCTAGGGATGTCCCGATCAGGGTTTTTTTGCCCTCGAGTCCGAGTCATTTGATTTTGAGAATCTGCCGATACCGAGTCCCGATCCGATACTTTCGATACATTAAAACAAAGAAAGAAAAGGAAGAAACAGTTCCAGAATGTTCCTTATTTTTATTTAATTACCTTTTTATTCTAATTTTTAACAACAGATCACTTCTGTGAGGTAGCTTGAACAATCAAGTAATAAATAACATAAATTCTTCACTTTTGGACTTTATTACAAATATAAAAAGTCTAATATAAAAACAGATAGCACTTCAACTTCAAATACCTGCAGGGGCTATTTTGCCTCAGCCCCCAAAATGCTTAGATTCGTCCCTGGGCATGGGACGGAGTTTTGAAGATGATCTGAATTGTATCAACTATATAAATACTACATGCTGGTAAATTATTGCTTTACACAGGTACAAAAGTGTAGTGGGATAAATCTACCTACATTTTATTTTTTTAAGAACTTTGTTTTCTTGGTTTGTATTTTCCCATCTTCCTGTCCTGTCTCTGATCTGCCTGCATCTCCCAGTCCTCCAGAAAAACTCCTGCTTCCTTCTTTTTCACCTCACAAGTAACTTTTTAACTAGCAGATCAAATTGATCTATTGACCGCAAAAAAAGCGGAGTGTGCGCTGTGCTGCCTGGCTGAGCCAGTGACGAGCGATGCAGCGGGGGCAGCGCGAGCGTCATGCTCAAATACAGACAGAACTTACCAGAGAGAAAATGAACGGACACGAACGACTGTGTGTTAATTATATATTTTTTGGTGACGCCACTTAGAAACTTATAAAATGTTACTGTGGCCGTGTGCAGAACGCAGCTGGAGTTCATGAATAATCAGCCGTCTGCCTGCCGCTCTGCATCTCTGCCCATAAGAATCCCCGCTACTCTGAGTCCATATAATATAATATAGGTAGAAACTGGATCTTTTTTGTACTCCATCTGGGTGTGTAAGTTAAGGGTATCAGGGGAGCCTGACAACCTTTAAGGAGAACCAAGTTGCTCTCCTGAAATTTGAACCCAGTACCCAACTCCGGATCGGGGCTTGGATCAGGAAGTAAAGCCCGAGTCCCGATCAGTCTGAAACCACGTGATCGGGGCAGATTTCCAGTCATGTGATCTGATCGGGACATCCCTAGTATCGGCCCAAAAGTTTCATATCGGTGCATCACTTCTTTAAACTCTACCATTGTCCAATTCACGTCCTATTTTAAGCCGAAGATTACTGATCCTCTTCTGCCATCTACGGAAAAAATAAATAAATAAAATAAATTTTGTCTTTGTCCAGATTAGTCAATTTCGGCATTTTAACGCCTAGTCAACCGAGTAAATATGGTTCTGTGCAGCACCGGCTACTTCCGTACCCCATCTGCATTTGGTGACGTGGGTGCAACATCATATGAAACCCAGCAATAGTGAAGAACCGGAAAAAATTGATTATTTTGATAAATACTGAAAATAAATCACAACAATTCATTCTAATGCAGCTTTTTAGTACAGACACTCCTCATACCAAGCAACTCTATCAAGCCAATGTACTAACAGGTGTTCCACTTTCATTTTGCAGAACAAAAGCTCCAAAGACTCAAAAACAAAACATAAAGGTTAAAACATCTTTGTAAAGATTAAGTACAAATGTGCTGTTCATGTAGCTTTCCTAATCCCCCATATTTACGTTTGACAAAGAATGTCCTCACCTGGCTCACGGTTGAGCTCCACATCAAAGTAACACTGAGGGCGATCTTTTACCCTCATTGTGATCAAAGGCCAGGTGACCTAAATGTGGACAGAGTGTAAAAAGAGAGCTGAGAAAAAAAAAGAATTAAGCAGCAATCTTCTTTTAAAATTTTTGAGCATTTCAGTGTAAAAGCTAAATGCTTCAGCCAGTTGTAACGAGGCTGTAGAGACTAAAAAACAAATGAGGTAACAAAAAAAGGGAGGACAGAAGATTGATGGGTGGAGAAAGACTGGAACATTTACTTTACGCCAAAAGAAGTAGAACACATCCTCCTTGATTTCCGTCTTCATATTAAACATCACTTCTTTGTCTTGCAAACAGGTGTGGGGCTTGCTTATGATACAGAATTTATTACATGCATTTGTGTCAACAAGTAAACCTGCAATACAGGTGCATTTTTCAGCTGTTTGTATGTGGTGTAACTAAGTGTCATTACAACGGTGTTGTCCAATCCCAGTCCTCAGGCCACCATGCTGCTCCGACAAACCAGATTTAATGGTTGAATGACCTGTTTAGCACGTCTGTTCATCCTGATCATTAGAAACTGGGGTTTTGAAGCAGAGAAATGTCTAAAGCATGCAGGATAGTAGCCCAGAGCAACATTAGTGATAGAGCAACATTAGTGATGGATCAACTGTGTTTTAGGCTCAGCTTGAGATGGTGCATATAAACAAACCTTGCTTGCAAACCTTTATTTCAACAAAGCACACCGCTTTGCAATAAAAAGTAAACATTATTTGATGAAAAAATAGGTGGCATTAAGAATGATGTGTAATAAAAGAAAAGGAGCTGTATTTAAATGTGAAGGTGGCAATCCATACAGACATTGGCTGATAGTTTTTAATGGACAGATAGGACCTTGGCTTTCATGATGGACTAACTACAAATCTCTTATGATGATTGACCTTTATTTTTTAAATTATACTATAATCCTCAGATCATTTTAATTTCCCAAACATTTCTTTATATTGCCAAAAGCCTCAAGGGAAAATAGGCCTCTTCCTCCACTTACTCAAAAGAACAATAATAATGCAGGAAATTAAGAATAGTTTAAAGTAATAGCAGAACATTATTTAAGGCATACAGCACGGCTCTGATCTGAATAAACTGACACTGTTTCTGCAAAATCCTTCGTCAGCTTTATTAATATAGCATATTTTATTTAGTTCATGTAAACGCAATATATTGTTCAGTTGGAGTCTGAGTAAAGTTCAAATGATCAGATATGGAGAGTAAATTGATTCAATTTGCTGTTAAATGCAAAAAATAAATAGTTCCTTCATTTTAAGATGTAAAAACAAAAGCTGGAATGTTATTATTGTTAAAATAAAGTGGTAAATTTATATTATTCTCAATTCTTGACTAAAAGCTAAAATAGATTGTAATAATTTAGAAGCGTGAGCCCAATAACATACTAATCTAAAACTGTTTATTTGAATAACAAGCACCGTCTCCCACAATGACCTGGTTCATCAGAAACAGCAGAACTGTCGGATTCCAACTCTTCCCTTTTAAATAAGACACAGCTCACTTGTTTTTTCTATTAAGAGTAAAAATTCGTGAGCTCATTTATGTAACAATTTATTAAAAAGTGGAAAGAAAAGATTGAAGTAGTGCAGTTAAATGCAAATATGTGTAGTACAAATACATTAATGTCGTGAATTGAAATAAACTTTAAAGATTTATGATCCCAATGTGTATCATTTATGAGTTAAATGACTAAGAAACCCTCACAAGCCATAATAAATTCAAATAGTTGTAGCAAAAGTAAGCAAAACGAGAGATACCCATCTACTTAGCAAACAACAAACGTTTCCAATAAGCTAACGATGAGCTAAAATTAGCACATCTTACGTTATGTTCTTTATAGACGAGACGATTATGAACATTTAAACTTAACTGTCTTATTTAATGTGATAACAATTCTAGAATATATATATAGAGACATATACATATCTTACCAACTTGCATGAGCTAGCTAGAGAAAGTGCTACTCTGACGAACGGTCGACTATTAGCTCTAGCTCGGGCTAACTTCCTGCTAATACTGGTACACAATTAAAATTGTCCCCTCTGTTTTGCCGTAGGAGATTTGTTGTTCTCTAAGCTAGTAGCACAATTCAATTTAATACGCTCCACCATTCAGATTTCTCGTTCTACTTTTATGTTTTGGAGTTTTTTACTCAACATTAACCACGAGTTGATCCAATAACTCGTGTATTTGCTGCTTTTTTCCTGCCAATATTATTTTTCTTTGATATAATGCCACACACAGCTACTAACAACACTCGCTTGTGATAAGCTGCAGAATGAACTTCATAATAAAGAGGTAAGGTGCAACAAGATGTTGGGTAGCTTGTTAAATATTGTTAATACAGCCTGATTCCGAGCTGCCTAAGAAAATTGTGTAGTTTTACGTTTTTTACGCGGAATTAATATTTTTAGTAAGATAACCGATGATTACATTTGTTTATATCAATTTCAGGTTATTTATCTATTTATTACGATACTATATTGGTTGGGTTTAAATATCTACCAGATTTGTTAAAACTATTACGTTAAAACATTATTTTATTACATAAAAAGCAGTTTTTGTCCCAAGAATATTAGACAAAATTAAATAGAATAGGAAGCATAAAAACATTCGTCAGTATCTATTTTAACAGCCCTACAAACAGCAATCACTAACCCTGGAAGGTATGTGTTACATTAAAATAAGACACGTTTTTAAAACCCTAATTTTGTTTACCGTCTGCTTTGTGAAGGCTGTGTGTTCTCCATGGAGCCTGCGTATCATGTCTCTGATCCTGTTTGCCTTCGTGGTGCGGGTGAGGGATGGACTCCCCCTGTCAGCCTCCACCGACTTTGAACACAACCGAGAGCTGCAGGAGAGGAAGCATCAACTCAGGACCATCAGCAAGTCTTTGGCTCATTTTCCTGACTGGGGCACTGTTAAAGGCCAGCAGCTCCACATACAGTAAGGATTCAGCTGGTTCATTGTTTTGTCTGTCTTTGTGAAGAAAAACAGTCTAAAATCTGTGGATTTAATTTTGTGACAGGGGAAACAGAAGCTGTGACGCTCGTGTCACACTGTGCTGGCTGTTTGGCTACTAAACACCATTTTTCCTCTCATCCGTTCAGCTTCACCTCTTCAGAGGGTGTTTCCTACTTGAGTGTATGCCACAGAAGCCTCCCTGTTGCTAAAGCCTTCTGCTTCCTGGAAGATCTGCGCTGGGAGTTCACAGCACGCTTCGACAGCACCGTTGTTGCCCTGGCAGCCAGGCCGTATCCATTTTTGGAATTTGGTGAGGGAAGAGAAACATTTTCATCTATTTGACATTTTCGTGCTTTGGATTATAAACATTTTCGACAACAGTATTTATTCAAGTCGGATTCTTGCTTCCACCTAACAGACAGCACTATTCAAAAGCTAAAGCAGCAGTACAACCAGAGCGGCGGTCCAGCTCTGGAGGTGACGCTGGCAGAAGTACAGGAGGATCTGAAAATCCGTCCACCTCAAGTAATCAACTTGGATGAAGTGGAACTCACAAACGGCATTACAAATGGTCACGCAGAGCAAAGTCCTGCTGCTGGTGAGAAGGTTTACAAGCATTACAGTCCCAAGCTGAGATAAAATGGTGATGTGTAGATATTATCATAGGCTGTAAACATTTCCCACTCATCTTCTTTGGCCTAGCAGGTAAAAACCAGAGGCTTGAACCAGTGACACCACCAGGCATCCTGTCCCTTGTCCTAAATATCATGTGTGCTTCTTTGAATGTGATCCGTGGGGTGCACCTCATAGAAAACACCTTCCAGGTATGATCAGCACTAGGATCTGACTCATGATACTTAAAATAAATTATTATTAGTTCACAACTGAAGGGTTACTGTGTTAATTTAAAGCAGTAGTTAAGATTTATTTAATTTTTTAGGTCTGGATTTGTTAGAAGGTTATGGACAGTAAAAATATCACCAGTTGTAGATTCAGCAGCCTCAGTTTGGGGAAATAGGGTTTAATTCTGAGCAATGTTGACAAGCTTACGACTAGTCTGAACAGGACCAACACCGAAGGGATTGCTGATATCTAAATTTTAAGATTATTTGTGCAGCTGAAACTGTAAAATTAGATTCAATGCTTTGTTTGATCCAATGATCATATGTTTCACTGGGACAATTGTTACTGTCGCACTGCGCATGCAGGCACGCACACACAACATATATATACCAGATGTTTACTCATGACTACATAGCATGAGGGGATCAGTAAACAGTGTAAGGTAACTTGTATGCTCCACAGAAACACATCTCAGCCGAAAAATGTTGGTGTTGATGGACATTTTGCTCAGTTTTATGGCTTTTTGTCACACTCTAAACCAGGAAATGGTAGCTGGCAGTGAAACAGAAGGGGAAAAAACTGCATAGCAACAGGTGACTCAGTCTCCTAGCCAATCTGCAGTCAGAATCACGATGCTGGCCCGATTCAGCCTTGCTAGGTACCTCAATGGAGCAGGGACTAAAAATAGGGGGGAAGTAGAGGGAAAATACTAAACTGTGCTCTTGGGAACAGTGGTCGGGACGAGCTGCACCGGTCCGAGTTACTCTGAGTAGTGCTCCTGGAAAACTACCTTTACTGGTTAATTACTGCCCAAAGAATGAAGTCAGCCAAATAGCTGAATGTACTAAAACCACTGGGTTATTCTATTAGTGTATGTTTTATTCCATTATGGATTAATTAGGCTGAAACTGTGTAAGAGTGGTTCGGGGAACACGAGGCATAATTTCCACCCCCCCAAAGAGATGGAATTGTTGTGAACTTTAGGAAGACCACAGCCCCCCCCCTCCCCTAACCCTGTCTGACCCTCCCATCATGATGTTGGACTCATGTTGCATCCTGGGCACCACCATCACCCAAGAACTCAAGTGGCAGCCCACCATCACCTCCGTCATAAGAGCAGAGAAATTCAACCTGCCAGCACAGTCGATGAGGCAGTTCTACACCCAAACTCCCCTCCATACAGGACCTGCACACCTCCAGAACATTGAGGTGTGCAGGTTGGATAACAGCTGACTCGTGCCATCCTGGACACAGTCGTTTTGACTCGCTCCCATCTGGGAGGAGGCTCAGATCCATTCGGACCAGAACCTCTCACCACAAGAACAGCTTCTTCCTCTCTGCAGTTGGACTCATAAATGACAATCCTAGGACTGCCTACTGCAGTTGCTTGGTTCCAGTCACATGACCCGGTGTTGCTTTTGTACGTAAACAGATCCGCTCTGATCAGAACCTACACCGTTTCTCTAAGCATTGCCACTTTATATTATTATTATATTCTTACTTCTGATGTTTGCTTATCTCTTACTTTTATCTTTCTTTCTGCACCAAGTACCGCAGCAATTTCCTAATGTTATGATTCCTCACACATAAGGCAACAACAACTTCTGATTCAGACCCTAAAGCCGTTACGGCAAAATTTCATGCTCAGTGGTCGGACTCTCCCATCAGCCTTTCAAGATCTTGGTGAAAAATTCATGCTGGATGGAAATTATTCAGACGCATATGGAAACAAGGCCACAGGTGTTTAATACAGTCATGTTTGGCTTCTTTTACAGGATGATTATGAGGGCATTTGGAACGTCGGGGCCTTCTTCCTGGCATTCATCTGCTGTGTTTTCCAGGTAAACAACAGCAGCTCATTATAAAAGAGAGACAAATCTGAAACCAGACTCTTAACATGCTGTTGTCTCTCTAGTGTCACCTCTACTTGTTCCACTCATCTCAGAAGAAACTCAAATCCTTCAGTCTGTTAATCATCATCGTGCTATGCAACCTGTACCTGCTCGGCCTGAGGAACGCGTGGCAGCTCGTCTTCCACGTTGTCGTCGCCTCCCTCTCCACTTTCCTCATCCTCACTCGTAAACTCCAGCATAGAACCGACGATTGTGGAGTCTGAGGAGCGTGGGGGCGTGAGAGGCTTCATGAAGATGATTATTTTCATGCGTTCAGTAAATATAACAAGAAAAAAGAATTTTTTTTTGAGTTTTTCACACCAAAGTTTCTACATAAAGGCAGAATGTCTTCATACATGAGGTGACATGATCGTAATATTATCTGTATACAACACCTTATTTAAGATTATTTAAAACTGGAAGGACAACGTCGAGTTTACTGAGTCCCGCATTAACTTTTAGCTGAAGTTCTCTTTATTTAATTAAGTAAAATTAGAGTTTTGTGTGAGGTTTGAGAATCATGAGTATGATCAACGTCACATAATCTCCGTTAAACATGTTGTTTTCTATCAAGCTAATGCAGAAATCTGCATTTATTTAATGGTTGTGAAGACAAACCGTGATCTGAAGGATTTTAATGGTAACTGTGTAATATTTAGTTTGAAAAGATATGCTCTCGTGTTTGTAAATTTGTTTTAACAAAAGCTGTTTAAATATATAATTTTATACTTCTGTCTGGATTTCTCACAAAATTCCAGTTTTTAAACCGTCCTTAATAATATTTAAAACTTAGAAATTTACATTTCTTTTTAAGGAAATTGGATTATTCCTGTTTTTTGGCGTTACTCTCATGGACTATCTCATATAGGAGGATAATAATTTAACTGTGTTGCTACAGATTTTTCTTCCTCTTAATCAAGTTTTTTGCTCAGTTTTAGTCCAAAATAAAAATCACGGCTGCTTTTTTGTTCTTTCTGGCAGGATTTCTGTAGATTTTTACCACTGCTGACTCAGAAATGTTGAAATACTGTAAACACGGTGTTTAACTGGTTACATATCGGGGCGTGTGGGTTATTAAGGGTGTATTTTTGATACAAAGGAGGAGTTTTATTAGATTTCTGACCAAATCATTTGTAAAAATAAAGAAATGTAGAGTTCTGATAATGTGAAACATATGAAGACTGGTTCTGATGACCTTGTAACTCAAGTTTTAAATTGACTCACTGGTTTTTGTGATTGCAGAATGTAAATACCAAAAGCACTGGTTGGTGTTTCCTGAATAAATTTAGTCCTTTTTGTTTAACATTTACCTGCAATGCAAACATTAATATTTCATCAATGCTTTTACCTATATAGATTTACACACTGCATGAAACTGAACAAACGCTTTAATGTGTGTTTATAAAGTGGGAGTTTTACGGTAATTTTTTAGATTTACACCAGATGGAGCCTTTTCCCAGTTTGTACCATTCCAGAAATGCTAAGTTTCCACCTTTTAATAAGACCACTAATGAGGCCTTTGAGCCAGGAACAAATATATAGATTATAACAGAATTAGAACCTTTTTTGCTTAGTTTTTCTGTCCATTTTTCTTGGTTTATCCAAGTTTTGGTCCCAGGGGTCACAGGTCCACAGATCCCCATCGACCTCTGGGATCACAAGGCGTTTCCTGACCAGAAAGGATAAATAATCCCTCCAGGGAATTCTGGATCTTCCTAGGGTTTCTTCTGAGTGAGACGTGTCTGGAAACCTCCAGAAGAAGCCGACCATCCTTATCAGAAGCTCAAGCCTCAGCTGACTGAAACTTCCCACCTTGAGACAAATACTGTCGATTAAAAGGGAGCATCTGACCTTTTCAGGAACCACGCCCTCAGACTTGTGTTTAAAACATATTATGACTTTTTTCCCCTTAATTTATAATTGTTCTAATCAGTAAATAACGTGTAAATTAAGCTCTCTGCATAAAATTTATCTCACATGAAGCGATTTCAGCAGTTTTATTCTCTACAGTTTCAGTTCCTTCCAGGAGTTGTTTCAGGTTTCTGTCACCTCATGAAAACAAGCTGGAGTCGGCTACACTTCCTGCTCAGGCTGCTATAAGCTGAGAAGCTCCAGCATCTGGGAGGGGCTCAGAGTAGAGCAGCTGCTCCTCCGGCAGCAGCTCTTTCATGCATGTAAGAATTGGTTGTGCTCTAATTTCCCCATTTGTGATGTCACAATCAGGGACTTTTTGAAATGGCTTGTTTTGGGGACACATTCCCTAAAACAAACACTGATAGAAAATGATACTAAATGAAATTATACATTTGGTGTTAATAGATGCAGTACAGACCTACATAGCAACACAAAAAGGTGAGTTTTGTGTAATAAGTCCCCTTTAAATTCTGTTTAAGAGAGCTGTGCAAAGTACACGCACACAGAAAGGCATTCCTTGAAAAAGTTACAGAATTTAACTTTTACATATATTTTTACTTTAATCAGATGCCGTATCACATCTGCTCTGAACCTTAAAACGAAATGCAAAATAAAATCCCATAAAGCTCACCTCTCTTTGAATTTTTAAAGAAAATAGCTTCGTGTTTTCGTCTTTATTGTAATTTCCATAATAACTTCATTGAAAAAGACATTCAAGGTAATAAATGTGTGTAAATTTATTGGCAGTTATCTTGACTCCATTTTATTTCTCAGTTTGACCTGATGTTTCTCGCTGACAGGTGTAAACTGCTGCCATGTCAGTCCAACTGCTGACAGCTTTTAACCTACTGGAACTGAGAAATGATGAGATCAAGCTGTAGGCTGACAGTTCAGGCGCCGCTGAAGAGAAAGCACCCTGGAATGATTTTTGCTGAGAATTTACCAGTTTAAATAACTGCTGAGAGATAAGTTCAAATTCGTTTTGGGGAAAAAAATCTTTCTACCAAAATGTATGAGATCAAGCACTGAGAAGCTAAATTTTAAATCGTGGCATTATAGAACATCCTTTCCTGTTGAATGCGATAGTAATTTGAGAAGTATTCTTTAATCTAGAAATGGTGTGGATGCTGGTTCTATTAGTTTTCTAACAAAATACCCACCAATTCCTGTTATGATTTCTATCATATGATTGGTTTTATAGACATCTATTATTTACAATGATCACTTCAGGCACAAAACCTTAATAACAAAAACATTTTGATTCTGAAATGCAATCACAGGATCCTGCTGAGACCCCATGAGTCATTTTGTTCCACAAAAATAAACATGCATTCAAATCACAGCTGAGATCCAGCTTCCTGTCATTGTGTAAATGTACAGAGCTTGAACATAAATCAGCCGCTGAGGCTTTGAAACAACTGTTGTATAATATTTCAGTTTTTAGATTTACAAGCTGAATTTGAGTAAAAACATCAGGTGTTTTGAAAAAATAAACTGAACAAAATCATCTTCCTGAACTTGGCATCTGATGACTAACCTTGCATTATTAGGACTATCTCTAGTCTTCTTTAAAATCAACCCAATGATTCACGTATGACTATTACTTTTAAAAACTATTCCAAAAGATTTAGGTATCTGTAGCTTGTTTAACAAGAACTTGCTGTACACAAATATTTTGGGATTTGAAATAATAATTTAAACACCAAGTATTACTACTTTAAAAGTGGTTATGTACATAATGATAATATGTTTAAACATAAACATTAGTTATGTTTTTTTTTTATATTTTTTATTCTATTTTAATAATAATTTGTCATGCCACCGCTCCAGCCAGGCCCGGTTTCCCCAGCAACCACAACCAGCTCATCTACCTGATTCAAACCACCTGTCTCACATTAACTCATCAGCTCCACCTGCAACCACCTCTATATAACATCAGGAAAAACACCAAGCCAGTGCCAGATTTTTGAAAGCATTTGCTAGTAGATTCTCCAGCATTCTAAAACCCTGCCTAAACCTCAAGTTCCTGACCTTGCCACCTGCCTGCTCCTTGACTGGATTATCTCATAGTTTCTGATCTTCTGGACTCCTGACCTTGGATCTGTTACATGGACTCTGCCTCTGGATTTCCCCTCCTGACCAAGCCTTCTGTTTCTGCCCTTCCTACAGACTGGTAACACTCCCCTGTGTGTTCTCAAATAAAAACTTTAAAGCGTCTTACTGTGTCTGGTGCTTTCACAGGTCCTCCAGCCCTGGTTGTTAAATAATTATCAGAAATTATATGAAAATGTGTCAAGTAGCAGGATTGAATAAATAAAAAAATTATCTAATCGAAACTGTATTAACAGCATATTAATTTTCTACAGGAATGATTTTCTCTGCAAAGCAATTTTGATCTTCTCTCAACAGATATTATTATTCTACAGTTGCTAAAAGTTGATTGTGATGTAACGTTGCAATGCATTGTGGGATGTATTGTAAATTGGATTGAAGGTGTGGATTCATTTAATCAATACATTTGCAATGGTCTTTAGATGGAATGAAGGCCTTGCAGGCAGAACTCAGGACATAAAAAAGCCCACAAACCACTGTCTCAGCAGGTGACATCACAGCTGAACTTCAGATGACAGAATTTGGAGTCTTATTTTCTGAAATTTGAGCATCTTGCCCTGGATTATATCACAGCAACGCAACTCTACAACATGAACGTTTTATCTCCACAAATAACACAAGCATGGAGGAATTCAGCTGTGAGGTGATGTTGCTAATGCTAACAGTTAGCTTAAGCTAGCCAAGACGTCCGCTGCTGACCTGGACGTTAAACCAAGAACAGCCCTCCTTGTCGTGAGTCCATGAATGTTAATTCACAGTGTGACGTAGATATGTGAGGATTTTCAAATGGCAAGAGATAGGTGTAAGAGACTATTTTTATGTTCAGCCTGCATGAAAAACTTAGTGACTGATTGTAATCAGAAAAAAAACATTCAACACCTTTAAAAACTGTTCCACGCATAATAACTGGAATGATAGTGGGAACCCATTGGCTTCAAGGAAGAAACGTGGCCGGAAAAAAAATCCAGAAAGACAATGATCAGCGAGCACCTAAACTTGGACAGTCCCAGAACGGTTTGTGCTCTAGGGCCTGTGGATGTGCCTTGGGCAGTTGACAGCGCTCCCTACACTGAAACTGTTCATTTTGGGTCATTTGGTTATATATATATAAAGGTTAACTGGTTTTCGATCGCAGCACCCAAATTTTGAGCAAACTTTGATGGGGCAAGAGGTAGAGGTCCAAATGCCCACAACGTTACACCATCTGCATAAAGCAGTAATAAAACCCTGAGATTCCCAAACCAGCTGTGTTTTTCTTCATATAAAAATCTCCATCCTGTATGGGAAAAGGGTGCAACCACCTGCTAGAGGACATCCAGGACAGGTCCATGGTCAATCACAAGGCCAAGACAGAGATGCTCAGAGTCAAGAGTCTCCAGTATCTAACTTGGTAACACTTGTTTTTGGACTCCTGAAGAAAGTTGAAGAACTTTTTAAATTACAGCTGCCAATGATTAGAAAGAGCTGAAAAGCACATTTGTGTAAATTATTCATAAACTCTAAAATGATTTAGGTTTAACTTTCTAACTGTGCAAAGTACACCAGCTGCAATAGCCAAACCCAACCATTAAACCACTAAAATGCAATGACCCGCAGCTGTGATTCTGAAATGTGTCCAACACATTCCTATCAGATCAGTTTGAATTTGGCTGATAATAAATCCCCTTTTTAATCAGGATTATCCTAATTGATCTGAGGACAGCAGTGTTGATCAAAGCACCCTCTTTTGGGTTTAGACAGAGCTTTACTCAATCACTCAACTTTCCAAACCTCCCCCTCGTGTGTGTGTGAGATAAATTTTTAACCAGCAACATGAATATTGATCAGCGCTGGAGGCCAAGACACCTGTCCAGCAATTTCTCAGAAAGTCTGAGAATAACTTCGGCCACCTGACAAATGTGACAGCGAATGCACTCGGCAAAATCAAACGTGAAGTTTCTGAGTTGGTTTATTGAAAAACGCACCAAAAAGTCGACTTGGTGATCAGCCTGGGCTTGGGGGTCGATGTTTTTAACAAATGCATGAATAGTTAATTGTTTCACGTGTAAACACATTTTCATTTTACAGACAGCACTAATAAAACCCTGAACCCACAAGCAATCTTCGGCTGGGTTTGTGTTTCTTCATGCACACAAATAGCAGATCTATTCTGCTCAAAGGCAGCATGAAAACCAATAAACCTCTGGGAAAACAGACGGATTAACTCAAAGTACCAAAGTTTAATTCTCTCAGACAAGGAGCTGGACTGTGGTGGAACATTAGGGAAAAAGTGATAGAAAGATAAAGTTATCTTGTCTTTTTTTGGATTTAGGGAGACATTTATAGTTTTTCTGCATTTGCACCTCCTGTAAAGACAAAAAGGAGATTCTGGTAAGAAAAACTAAGATTTTTTTGGGTCTATTTTTGGCTCTGTTGGCTGGATGTAAGGCTTTTCCTACACATCTAGTGGGTCGGGAATATATTAGTCAGAATTTGATGAATACCTGTGGCTGGTGCGGTGGTCGTGGACTTCGTCACGTTTTCACTTGGAACCTGGCCCCGATAGGCCGGTTTTCACTATCAGAACTTCTGGGTAATTTTGCTGGACCTTTGCAGCATGCGTGTGTCTCCATTTAACCGAAAAGACCATTTTCTTGACCGACGGAGTACCTTTGACAGGGTATCCGAAAGGATCAGAGAGGAACTTGTGTTTAACTCATGCTGATTGGTTTTAACTCAGTAGGAAATTATATTGGCAGACACAACCAAATGACCGGCATTTGTTACGTTAGAAGAGCTGCTGGTGAAACGAAATGGTAAGAAAAGAAAATAAGTGGCGTTGACACTGCTTTAAAATGGCTGTTTCTAAACTTCCAACGCAGAAAAATGTGGCGTAAATCCCTCCATAATGTTGTAATTCATGTTGTTCTGTTGTCTCCTATCCCACGCAGCTTGCATAGGTGGGCCCCATGTAGACACACATGGGCAAACCATACAGGGATTTGTCCACATCGATTTTAATGGGCCCTCATATGAGTCAAACCATCTGGGTCCCTCTGAAAACTCATGTATATATGTGAGGCCCACCTATGCATGTTGGCTAGGTACAGAGCACTGTAAAGAAAACCAAAACAATGCTTCTTCTGGTCATCGAATGCTGCTTTTTACTTTACACAGCAGCTCTCCTTGCCCCAAATGAATTAAATTACGGCGCACTTGACAGTATAAAACTTTTAATGTTATTGATTATGTTGGTTGACGCCTTTGGTGCTCATCAAACTGCTGAAGCAGTGGCGATATGCTGACGTCTTAGCAAAGTCTTGAAATAGCTGATTTTGTATGGACACAATGGCCGCGGAGAACCAAGCCATCATATTTCCTGGTCACTTTTCTCCCTCCCAGAAATTTTACGGAACTCTGATTGTGGAAATACAGCTAATGTCCAAAATCACTTTAGTGTTTAGTTTGAGATTCACTGTTTGAGTTCCAATCACAACTATAAGTAGCCTAAATCTCCTCCCTTTCAGGTTGGCTCATGGGCTCCGGATGAAACAAACAAACGAATGCAAGTCAACGGGGCTAACAGAGCTATTTTCTAATCTGCTTTGCCCTGGATCGCACATATGTTGTACGTCAATTTAAATGAAAAGTATTTATGTGTATTTCGATCACGCCAGTCACGTACTTTGAGATTTATCAGCTTGTAAAAGTTTGTAATTAGCATAATTACAAATCAGATTGGCATCAAAATGCCTTTTTAACATTCACGGACATCATATGTAAAATCCATGGCACATAACAAACGAAAATAGAAAGTTGCGTTTTTAGTCCCATTGACTTGCATTCATTTTTTTCATTCTTTCAGGGACCCACGTTCCAGAAGTAGATGGACGTGACTTAGGCTCTCTATTATTTTAATCACCGCTTTCCAAACAAGTCAAATTAAAAATCACTATTACTTGACTTGACTTTATTTGCATGTAAACATTTAAATTGTGAAATAGACCTAATTTCTCTTAGCATTAAGAAAAAAATCAAACTCATATGAAGCTAAAAAATGTAGTTTTTCTTGTAGTTATTTAAAATTACAAAAAAAAAGTATAGTTATTTTCTCTCACAGAAAATCCAAAGCCCTTCAAAAATGGATTTAACGCTATTTTGCGATGATTTTGTCTTTTAAGGGCAAGGCGACCTTTCGCACAATTCAAGTGAAAAAGTACAGTCATCACTGAGATAAATTCCTTTTGTGAGACTCGTTGCTGAGTGCTCCCAGCCCTCTTATCTCCCTGTCACAAACAGCTTTTCCTGCCTTTTTCTGCTGGCGTTACACACTCTTATCGGCCGAAACACTGGGGAAGACACATTTGATCGGGTTATCACCTGTGTCTCAAACAAAAGACGCAATAGATTTCAAATATGAATTTTTAAATAGAAATATTTGTACAACACACATTTCAGATAGGCTTCAGGAGACAACAAACAATTGACAAAAGAACACATCAGGCAAGTGTTACATATCTTATTTTAGACACACACAAAGGACAACATCCACTTAGCAAATCAATAAATCGATACACACATTTCATTTAAGTGCACAATGTTTGTTGATTTTTTATCCCTGTTTAATGTTACATCAGTATCAAAATACTGTAACAGTAAGTCCCAACATCTATTAGTATGTACACCATCAGTTTATACAAACATTTTAAAGTTACAGTTATTTACATGTATCCATATGAAAGGTGTGAAGATATTTTAGCATTTGATACAATTAATATTTCTAACACCAAGAGACAAAGATGAAACCGGTAAATCTTCACAGCACTGATAAACAAACATTGATTTAGAATAACAGGATTTCAGCTCTTTATGAATAACTAATGTGGCCATTTTTAATTTAGTGTAAGTAAGGAAAAGTAACTTGCAGAGTCTTTTTATGTGGGGTTCAGAACAATAACGGGGCTGCCAACTTTTGAACATTTCAAAGAGTGAGACGGGGTCATGGGGTTGGGAGCGGATAATTCGCCGACCGTTTGGAGTGGGGGGTTTATTAGTATTGAGACTTTTGTGCTCTACATTTAATTTATTTATTTCTACTCTGTACGGAAGAGGATTACAGCCACTGACAAGAAACAAAAAGAAAAGAAAGAGAATTCTTACTTTTTTCTCAGAATTCTGACTTTTAAACAAGAAGATGATCGCCAATCTAACAGGAAATCTACAGCAGAACAGATGATGCAATGGCCCAGTCAGTCCAAACTTCTACATGATTATTTCCAAGTGAGATTAGATTAATTATTCGTAGAGGCTGGAAAAGACAAGATAATTTCAATTTAAAACCTCAACATTGAAAAAGGGTGTCCCTTCTTTTTATCGTCTTCTGGGAAAATCTCCTTGAGGTTTATTTTTGAACACTACACTAGTTTTTTAAGAGAGCTTAGGCATGTTTCCATTACCTGAACTCCAGGGTAGTTCCTGGGATGAGGATTTTGATCAGGAGATAGGATGTCCCAGTCCTCTCAGCTGCTGTGCCACCATTCAAATTAAACCCTTTCAGAACCAGCACAGACGTCAGCATCACGACTGCTTTGGCAGTGAGTGATGTCACTGATCAGCCCCAAAAAGTGCCCAGAGTAACATTAATAATATTAAAAGCATTTATTTTATAGAAATATATCATAATGTAATCTGTTCACAGGACAAGAACAGCTCTGAGTTTTGTGAGACAAGCCCCATTTTTTCCAACAGCTGTGGGGGAGTCCCACTGAGGTTTCTGGTGTCAGGAGTTCGATTTTAAACATGATTGATGCTTTTTTTTTTTCTCTTCCATTCTGCTTCACCTCCTACTTTTCTAGTTTCACTGCTTCCGGTTGTTTTGGACATCTGCTGATGTCATTTCCTACTGACTTACAACCAATCAGTGTAAATTAAGCGGAGGTTCCGCTTAGCTACTCCACCGGGCCGTTCGGAGTACCTACTTCAGAGCAGGTGCTCAGAAGGTTCCAGAAAACGACCGGTCAGGTGGAGACATGCATGTCGGGAGGTTCCTGTAAATCTACCCTGAAGTTTTTGTAGTGGAAACACACCTCTTTTCTACATTCACACCTCCCTAAACAGCAATCAGAGACTGGTTTCTGTTATTGCAGTAACAATGTCATCCAAATGGCACAAACGTCTATATTAACTCGTTTTATATACACTGTACATCAGTTTGTTACTCTTCCCAAGTAAATGTAAACATTCAAAGGCTGAGCTGGGTAAAGGTGTGTCACGGTGCAGCCCAGGCTTAAACTGAAACCAGGCACTGATCAGTGATAAACAAAATACACCGAAGTGCCTGACGTAAACACGAGTGTGGATTTGATTAGGGAGTGGATGATTAGTGCAGAGAAAGGCATCTGTGCTCCAGACCCGTCACATGGTCGTCCCGTCGGAAGCTTTGGTCTCTTTATTTTGAAGAGGTGAGATTTTAAAATGTTTTTTCCCCTCACTGCAGATAATCAATAATCAAACACATGCAAAATAGGTTTGCACTAATGGCTGCGGCTCGTTTGGAATCCACTTTTTAATCAGCTCATAATTACATCTAATCATGTGTTTGCTGGTGCGGTTCACGTTCGGTTCATTCGTTTAACCGCGCTAATGGGCATCATGTCGCTTCGTCCTGCATGTGAGCAAACAGGCAACCCATTAACAATTTAGCAAGTGATAAGAAATTATATTCCAACAGTGATTTTTTCAGATTGGTCAACGTGTTGCTTGTGAGGTGCTTACAACACTTAGGAACAGGTGGGTGTTCCTCTATGATGCACTCGTGGAATAGATGTTTTTGTGTGTCGTCGTTGTGGCGAGTCATATGCAGGACAGGTCATCGTGGCAGGAGGATGAACCACGCCGCATTTTGGGGCTGCATCGCGTCAACATCGTGATTTGGGTGCTGAAGTTGTTGCTGCTGCCGATGGACGGGTGTTGGTATTTGGTGTCTGAGCCCATGTACCTCTGCAGGTGCCACCTCCTCCACTTCCTCTTGATCTCACCTTGCACCTACGATTGGTAACAGCAACACACAGTTCAGGAAATGGTGGATCAGAGCACTGACTGAACTCCATGTTTTCCTTCAGGTAGTAAAATGTAAAAGTAGGAGGAGAGGGAGTAAAAATGTGAAACATTTTGTAGGATATCCAACATTTATGTGCAGTGCAGTGCCACCAATCACCTTCGAGATGGAAGAGAAAACCCTCACGATCATCTCAAAGTACCGTATCTGAGAAAAAAAATCTCTTTATGAAAAGTAAGAAAAGCTCTTTTTCCACTATTTAATAACCGAGTTAATTTGTTTTCTCAGAACTTCAGTAGTCTAGTATAAACGAATGCTTTGTGAGTCTATGGAGAAAAAGCTCTGGTGCTCCTGTTAAAGGAAATAAGATTTAACCAGAGGAGTGGTGAGCAGAAGACGGCAGGTTTGCAGTCTTATTTCCTGATATATGGACATCTCAACTCTGCTAACAGCAACACGACTCTACCACTGACTCTGTTTGCTTAGCAACGTTGATGTTTCATCTCCACAAATAACACAAGTCTGAAGGTGTTCTGCTGTGCGGTGGAGTTGCTAATGCTAACTGTTAGCTTCTACTAGCCGAGAAGAGCTTTACTTTTTCCAGGACGCCAAATCAACAACTACCTTCCAAGTTGCGTGCCAACATGAGTGAGTCCATGAATGCTAGATGTGACGTAGACTTTTTCCAATCCAAGCGTTTCCCTGTCTTTTTTCTATCGTAGCTAATGCAGGAAATGTCACGACGTGCCGGTGAGTGGAACGGAGGTGAGGATCCACACGCTGGGGAGGAATCAGGCAGGTAGACAAACTGGGTAACGTAAAAGGTTTTAATAACAAACGCACGCAGGACATGGGAACAATGAGCCAACAAGAGGCACAGAGCTGAAGGGGTTTAAATACAAGAGGGCTGGGAGCTTGGGTGATTGGAAAACGAGAGGCAGGTGGGAGCAATCAACAGAGACGCAAGGCTGAACAGAATGGGGGGACAGGACAGGGTGTGACAGGAAACAGGGGTAGAAGACTATTTTCACATTCAGACTGCATGTTAAACTCAGCGTGACTGATCAAATAAGAAAATAACACACAAATAAATGTTTCTTGATGAATTTGGTCTTTAAAATCTAATTATTTTAAGAAAACAAGCTTTGTTTCAAGAGATAAGCTAAAATTGGGTTTTATTGATTTTGGTGCATTTTTTACCAGCCATTCCAGATAACCATGTGTTCTTTATCTTGAGGTGATAGGTTGGTCAACTTGTGATTAATAATAATGAAGGTTTTCTAAACATTTCCTTAAATTACAACCATAATCGAAGCTTATTACAAGCTTTCCTCTTTCTTTTGTTTCAAATTTGATATTGTGGAGGAAGCTTAAGATGCGTAAAAGGTGGTAGTTACATTTACATGTATTTTATCAAGGAATGCAAGGTTGTTCTTCGTTAGAAAACTCTTAGAAAAGGCTTCACATTTTACAGAAGCTGTCTGAAAATTTCACCAGATTACAATTCAGGCAGCGTATAGTCAAATGATTCAATCGGGCCGAGCACTGGGGACATAACTAATCTCTCCACAGTGAGCGTCTGCAGACATTGCTGCCAAAAAAGCTGTTTCCTTTCACATCACAGCCTGGCAGACGGCCTGCAGAGAACACGACCAGGGGAGGAAAGACGGCGAGTGCTTTAAGTTCCAGCCACCTTACAGGACAGGCTGTGAATATTAATGGTGAGCTCTACGGCTGCAGACTGCAGCTGCATGGCAAATCTGTTTATATGATCCAAAGAAATGTTTACATCACCCACCTCAGCGTTGAGGAAGCAGTACAGGACAGCAACCACGAAGCCCTGAGTGGAGAGGAAAACAGATGAAACACGTTAAATGTGTTTATCTTGGATTACATGTGTGTTCTTTAAGTTACAGGAGGGCAGCTGGTCGTTCGGCATCAGATGTTGGATAAAAATCCTTCCAAGGCTTCATCATCAAAGGTGAATTATATGAATTCATGGCATTGCTTCTAAAAAAGATATGTAGAGATGCTTCATCTGTGTCTATTTATGACTATAACCTCATGCACATCATAGGTAACATCATCGTCATCATCTTGTTTTTACTCGGTTTTAATGCTTTTATCATGCTTTTGTGTGTTTTTGCAGCAGCCTTTCAGCACCACATACAGGCCTGGCACATTTACTACAGCAGTTTTGGTTGTTTTCAATGTTTTCCTTTGATTAAAATCTCTGCAATTATGACAAATAAGAATAATGCTGTTGAAAGGCAACATTTCCATGTGGATAATACCTGAGACCTTGCATCCTCTTAAGAGCACATGCTATCCTGCGCTATGATATTTTAATCTCTGCAACAAAGACATGTTTTTAGTATTTAGAGACACTTGATTCAGATATAGATATTTTTATTTTCAGTTATTTATTTTAGGAAATGTGCTTTGTTTAAGATTTGTCACGTTCACAAGGTCCTACTACTCTGAAATCACTAATAAAAAATTCACACCAAATAAAAATTCTGGTCTCAGGCGGTTAAAGGGACACCTTATGACTATTGTCCTTGAGTTACAATAGTTTTATGGTTGATACGAAACATGTTCATGAAGTTTTTTTGCACGAAAACCCTCTCACAAAAAGCGATTTTAGCAGTTGTATTCTTGACATTTTCAGTATCTTCCAGAATGAGCCATTTCAGGGCTCTGTCCCTTTAAGAAAACAAGCTGGAGCTGGCCACGCCCATCCCTCCCCTGCTCAGACTGCTATAAGCTGAGAAGCTCTGAGGGTGTGAGGTCGATGACGTCACAGCGCAGCGACGAGTACTTTCCGAATTCCAAGAATACTCATTCTCGCGTCCTCAAATGTGTCCTCGCTCCGCCCACATTTCGAGGACGGGTCTGTTGTATCCTCACAGAACAAGGCTATCCCAGCATGCTTTGCGCGCCGGCTGTGGATCTTCAACAGGAAAAGAAAATGGGAAGCGCAACAAAGCTTTAAACGTAAGTTTGTTAAAAACTAGCCGTAGAAATTAAAAAGCATAAAGTGGTTCTGCTTATAGACATTTTTCGTTTGTATATTTGTTTTTTAAATTACATTTTAGGCAGAAATCAGCCACAACGAGTTTGTATTGCGGGTCCCGTTGTTGAGGGTCTGACCTCATGAGGAAATTACTATGCAGTGATTTTCTCCAAAATGACTGTGCTTAAATTGCTCTGAAAAGCAAATAATCACATCAGCGCCAAGAAACTTCATTTCCCATGATGCTTTGCACACGGAAGCATTGGGTGATGTTACCGCCTAGTACCAGAAACACGTTCTGCGCATGTGCGGGAAGCCGTGGAGCTTTTCCCGCGAACTAAGACCATAAATCTTCAGCAGAGACAAAGAAACCTCGTTCTTTTGCCCAGGATACCTGGCGGTAAGGACACGCTTATCGAACGCTCCGATTCCCTTGAGCACGCGGAAGCTCTAAGTGCCCAAGTTGAGGACACAGAACGGCGGAGGAAAGCAACAACTCCATCCAGCTCTCTGAGACGCTCCCGTGGAGAAACACTCGTGAACGCCAAACAACGGAGAAAGCATCAAACCGACGGATGACGCTGGAAACTGCGGAGAAAAACGGAGAACCGTCAAGTCATAACAGCGGGGGACGCCTTGCTGCTTTGGTGATCAGAAAACTCATTTTTTTTCTCTCCTTTTCTTCTCCCGTTTCCTCTATAGTCTCGAATAAGCAATAAACCGCGTCTATTGCTTAAAAAGTAGCTTCGTGCTTTCCTCTTTCGTCCCAAACACGTCAGTCGGGTCATTTTGAAAGAATAAACTGCTTATTGATCATTGTTTGGTATCTTTAAATGTTTTCTGCTTGGCCACGTGGTTAAACTAAAAGATATTATTCGTGATTAATCTTTTGTGTTGTTTCATGATCTTTTGAAATGTTTTGAGTGATTTAAGGTTAAGTTACTACTGATTCTAAGTGCTTTGGAAGTTAAAGTGCAAGTTGCCACCCACACTTTAGCCAGACAAAGGGGTCAGCCATCTTGTATTCAAGACTCCATTTTGAATCCATACACACACACACACACACACACACACACTACTCCTTTGTGAGAACAAAGGACCCCATTCATACATCCTCCATCACATGCAAACACATCCATCTTCAATCATATCACATGGTTATTATTCATTTATGCCACTGTTTATTCATTTGACAAATTGTTAATTAAACGTTATAAAATTCAGATTTTCGTCTCCAGTAGCTTTGTTGTGTCGAAGAGAAGTCTCTGCTCCAAGGATTCTACGAACTTCAAGAAAGACTGATAAGAGTTTTGGATTCAATTTTTCCCCGGTTGAAGGGGAATGGTGCCCCGTATATCTAAGAATATCTTAATTAATTAATAAATCAGTAAATATTCCCATATTTACAGAATTTATTGAAGAATCCAAAAGTAAGTTGAAGCTTACTAATTGTTTGCTCCTAATAACCCCAACATTTTATTGGTGCGGCCGTGTGAGGCTTGGATACACAGAGATTTCTATCCGGCACAAACAAACAAATAAATCCAAAGAGCTTGAATTAAAAATAATCCGTTGTTCAGCCTTGAACCAGCAACAGAGTGGTGCTGATTTCGCTGAGCAGGAAGCTGCATCGAACTCTCACCAGTAACTCAGTGCTTCTTTAAAGGTGCAACGTGTAAATTAATTCTGGTTAACCTTTTAGGTTAAAATTCAGCTTTTCCTTAAAGGTGCAACGTGTAATTAATTCTGGCTAACCTTTTAGGTTAAAATTCAGTTTTTCCTTAAAGGTGCAACGTGTAATTAATTCTGGCTAACCTTTTAGGTTAAAATTCAGTTCCTCATTAAAGGTGCAGCGTGTAAGTAATTCTGACTAACCCTTTTAGGCTAAAATTAACTGCTAATTTAGCGACTTTAACTCACAGTGGCTATTGTAACTAACTGAAACCTTCACTCAAAGACTGATAACACCTTGTTTGCTAATATTCTGAAGGAATAACTAGCATATTTAACACTGCAAGTGTTGTAAGACGTTGCTACGGCAACGCACCAGCTTTTGCTAAAATACTGAAAGGAATAGTATTTTAAGCATCAGTCACGGCATTCCGTGCAATCTTAAAACGCTAAAACCTGTGCGCACAAAGGTTAATTTAGTGTTTTTCTGCTACAAAGCTAGCAGTTGCTGCCCAAAAGGTGCAGCTTGAGCTATCTGCAGAAGCTCTACTAGGCTATTTTTGGTTCGGTTGTTAAAATGGAGGGACAGAGTAGTGAACTGACCAACTCCCAGCAACCAGGTGGCGCTGCGGCCCACGACTATGAACCTGGCCTACTTTCTGGACAAATATTGTCCAAACTGGTCGCGGTTGCTCGAGAACCCGACTACCCTTCTAGGGATTTCACTGAAGAACAGCGTAGCGTCGAGCTAGAAGCTGTAATCGATCAAATAGAAAACCCGGATGGTACAAAACCAATCCAGGTTCACTTAGCTAAGTTAGCCCTGATCCTCTATCAGAGAGGACTCCAACGTGGTCAGAAGATCATGAACCTCCAGAGTATGCTAGCTGAAAAACAGCGAAATGGAAGGCTGATCGAGGAAGACGACACCCGCACCGATTCTGGGGAAGATGGGGAGGAGACCCCGCCCCCCTCTGCTGATGACAACAGACAGTGGGAAGGGGGGAAACACCAGGACTCTCTGGACGGACGCACGCCGCAGGGGAGAGATGAAGCTCATCTGTTCCAACCTTCGGCCCCGTTCCCTACACACACTATAGGGCATTCAGGACCACCTAGGGGCCGAGAGCAGTTCACCCTCGAATCCCAGGTTGGACCCTCATCTTCACGGCCTTCTCAATCAGTGAGAAGTCGACCAGCTGAGCGGCACCTCTATTTAGACCGCTCCCCCAGTCCACGAAGGGTGCAAGGTGCCGATTGGGGTTATGCACCCCAAGCTGCACCTCAACCATCCACCCATCCTAGCTACTCCGGTATTCGGCATGCCGATAACCAGCTGCATGACCAAGCATCATACGCCAGTCCGTACCCGGACAGAGCGTATTACGCAGAAGCCCCAGTTGAAAGACGCAGGCTGCACTTCGCAGACGTGCTCCGGGAGGAGGACCTCCCAAGACACCCACGTGACGTGCCAGCAGCCCGCCACAACATGCCGGACCCCGATTTGGGCCCCAGGAGTCAACATTGGGAGCCCAGAGCACACCAGCGATATCCAGCACTCTCTGAGACAGACCGTGGGTCAGAGTCAGAGGATGACGCGCCGTACCGTGAGTCAGGGCTCCGTGTACGTCAAATTGAATCGCTAGCTAAAGACGTAGAACGTTTTGATCCTAACACCAATGAATCCAATGTCGACGATTATCTCAGGGAGATAGAACGTTGTCTGCTTGATCTTCCAGCACCCTCTTCAAGGGAAAAGCTCAAGCTAATTTGGAAAACCACATCTAGAACGGTGCACGGTTTCATGGAAACTCTACCATCTGACATTCGAGATCGGTACTCCTCGCTCTGCCGAGCGTTGAGAGATGAATACGCCACGTATGCAGACTCTGCGTCAGCTACAATGGGGGCCTTCTCCATCAAACACGGGAGGAACGAACCCCCCAGAGAGTATTATCGCCGACTCAAAAGTGCTTATTTCCAAGGTCGAAACGGCCCTGGGCTCGAGGAAGACCCTGCCTTCAGATCCCTGTTCATTCACAACCTGCACGAGTGTGTTCGCTCCGAAGTCTCAATGTATTGTCGGATGAAAAAACTGACAACTCAGGAGATTAGGAGATACGCTCAACAGGCTTGGGAAGCCGGCGGAAAGCCCCAAAAGCCTGACGCACGTCACCGCGTCATGCACCTAGCTCCCGACGCCGAGCCGCGTTTGGAGCTCGAAGGCACAGAAGCTCCACCCACTAAGCCAAAATCTGCTAAACCTAGACCTGTTAAACCGCGAGAGCAGTCCCAATCTCCTCAACAGGGGAAGGGGGGTGCTGATTGGCCGCCTAGGTCTGGACAATCAGACAGGAAGTGGCCCAACCAAAACCAACGGCAGGCAGGTCGGAACAGTGGAAGGTTTAAGGAGCGCCGCCCACAGGTAGGTCCCGAACACAAGTCCGCAGGTGAGTACTTGACCAAAGCCGACCTCCAGGAGATGTTTCAGCAGTTCCTAGCTAAACAGAAGGAACAGCTGAGATCTGCAGAAGAGACCCCTGCACCAAAGTCTTCTTCTAAGAAGCCAGACCCAGAGCCAACGTCCGCATGACTAGGCGTGGCTCAACCTCCCAGCGTGGCCAGGACCTACCTGATCAGCTGGGGGAACACTACTGATAGATCACAGGAGTCTCCTGAAATCTACCCCCCAGAGAAACCTGATACTAAATTTCTGAAGTTCCTTGGTGACTTAACAAACCATGATCATGCTCGCCGTTTGTACTGTAGCACCAACGTAGGTGGATGCATACAGGTTGATGCTCTGCTGGATACCGGCTCAGAAATCACCCTGATGTGCTCCACGCTGTTCCATCGCGTGTCTGACACCATGCGGTCACTCGGGAAACCAGTCCAGGTAGAGCCCTGTGACCTGAAAATCACCAGCTACACCCAGACCCGGGAGTGTATCACTCACCGGGCGTGGCTGGATATCACCTTCCAAGACATGACTCTGGTTCACCCGTTTTATGTCTGCCAGCTAGACACTGAACCACTTCTCATTGGTCAGGACCTGCTTGAACGTCTAGCTCCCCTCATCGACTGCCAGAAGGGTCAACTGTGGGCCCAGGTGGAAACACCTAAGCCCTGGAACCCGGATAGCAGCCGACCATCCTCCATTCTTGAAGTCAGCCTAAGTGAGCCGCAAAACCCTTGTTCCAAGGTCATGCCCCTCCCTACAGCTCCCACAGACGATGTCCGCCTGCAAAGGCATGAAACCGCTCCTGGAACTCCGTTCCGCACACATTCATCTTTTCTCTGCTCGCTGAAGAACGTCAGCCTGCAGCCATATGCACCACACATAGTTGGTGGTCTTACCATCAACTGCACCCACATCTCAGATGCTCGCCTTGCTCTTTGGTCTGAAAAGTCAGCCATCAGCCAGCAGACGTTTGAACACCTGTGTCAGAAGGACCCCCTTCTGGTCAGTGTGACACGTAGCCATCGGCTCTTGTCACCTACTTGGCCGCAGAGGCTCCTGAAAGCGCCAGAGGTCTGCTCTCTGACTATCCAACTTGGAGCAAGACAGCTCACACATACATTCAGCATCATACCACAGCTTGATCCACCTGCACTCATTGGAGCAGATCTGCTGGTTCGACTAGGTGCCCAGCTGGACACTTGCAATCAAGTCCTTTGGGCCCGGGCCACACCTTCCTCTGAGCCTCGCTCAGAAGGCCGTGAACACTTGCTGTCCGGACAGACCATTCCACAGGCCTGCCGTGCAGTGGTTGAGGCCAGCACGGTTCTGCCCCCACTGGTCAAAGGAGTGCCTGTTCGTCTGACTCTGATGAAGCATCAGAAGCTGCCAGGCACACAGGCCTTCTTCCAGCCATCACCACACTTCTTGGAGCTCAACTTAGCCGTCTGTGGCACGCCACTCTTGGAGCTGAACAATCGTTCTGCCTACTTGTTGGTCGAAAATCCGACCCGGAGTCCTATCCACATGCCGGCAGGAAAGCCCTTGGGCATGCTGATAGATAGCTCATTCCATGACTTCGAACTTTCAGTCCCCGTGATCGGACAACTTCCGTTGTTCTTGAACGACAGACAGGTTGGTGTAGACACATTCAGTACTTTCCCTTCACAAATGATTACCATCAAGCGGCATGAAGCCCTTCCTGAGGAACCTATTTGCAGTGCAACCTTAGATACTGACTGCGGTCAGTGTCTAACGGTTTTTGCAATAAATACTCAACCCTCTGAGTCACCGGTTGAAAGCCCGGAACATCAGAGACCCTCCTCCTCTGAACCTTATGACGGCTTCGAGGCCGAAGTCAGCCAGCAGCTTGACAAAGCGGATGCGCTGGAGTCAGAGGAGCAGAGAGCAGCGCTTAGAAGCCTGTTCTATGAGTTTCAGTCCATCTTATCCAGGGACTCCCTGGACTGTGGACTCACAAACCTGCACACGGTTCGCATTCCAACGAACCCGAATGCCCCTCCTACTTTTGTACGTCAGTACAAGATTCCCCTCGCTGCTTATGAGTCGATCCAGGAGATCCTCGATCAGCTGAAGGAGAAAAACATCATCAGAGAGTGTAACTCCACTTACAACTCTCCCATCTGGCCGGTTCTGAAACCGACTGGGAAATGGCGTCTCACCATAGACTATCGTGCACTGAACAAACAAGTACCTCTCTCCAGATGGCCTATGATCCATTTAGATCAAGAGCTAGCCAGAGTCAGAGATGCTCGTTTCTTCTCTACGGTTGACGTAGCCAACGGCTTCTGGACCATGAAGGTTGAGCCGGCGGACCAGTATAAACTAGCTTTCTCCTTTGGAAATCGCCAATATACTTGGAACTGCTGCCCCTTTGGCTACTCTAACTCACCTGCAGAGTTCAACATCTTCCTCCACAAAGCCATGTCAGATGCTGCTTCCAGAGGGAACCTCATATATGTCGATGACATCTTGATGAGGAGTCGAACCTTCGAGGAGCACCTGGCCGAACTCCGTCACGTGCTGCAACAGCTCGCTGATGCCGGAGCTAAATTGGCGATTCTCAAGGGACAGTGGTGTCGAACCAAAGTGGAGTATGTTGGACTGCTGGTTGGCCCTAATGGAGTCGAGCCCCAAGCGGGACGCATTAGAGCCATTCAGGACATCAAAGCCCCACCTAATCTGACTGAACTCAGGAGCTTCCTCGGAGTCTGCAACTACTCCAGGCAGTTCATTGAGGAGTACGCTGAAATAGCGAGGCCCCTCACCGAGCTACTTCGGAACGACACACCTTTCGTGTGGGACAGACCCCAAGAACTCTCCTTCCAGTTCCTAAAACAGAAGTTGGCGTCCGCACCCTGTCTGGCTTACCCAGACAAGGATAAAGAGTTCTACATAGAGGCGACTTTCTCCTCTCACTGCCTGAGCGCTGCTTTGAAGCAGAAACACGACCAGGACATGAGAGTTGTGGCATACGCCAGCAAGCCTCTGAGCAAGGTGGAACTCCAGTTCTCAGAATGTGAGAGAGCCCTCCTCTCTACAGTCTGGGCTGTCGAACACTTTCGTAGTTACATCGGTGGACAGAAAGTGATCATTGAAACGTGTCATCAGCCTGTCACCTTCCTAAACAGCCAGCGTCTGCGCGAAGGAAGAGTGTCAAACAGCCGCATTGCGACGTGGATGATGGTGCTCCAAGGATACAACATTGAGGTCAAGTATGGTCAGAACACCAAGCTAGCGCTAGGACAAGGGCTAGCTGGCTGCCAGCACTGTGACTCTGACTCCGTCATGGGCCCCCTGGACACACCTGCCGCAGTCTACCCAACCGCATCCAATCATCGCTACTTTGATGAGAATGTTTGCCAAGGGCTTCCGAAAGTTTACACTGATGGATGCTCCTACCTTCACGAAGGCCAGCTCCGTGCTGGGGTTGGAGTCGTTTGGGTTGACTGTGACACCAAGCAACCAAATCACTACCGGTTGGGCCAAAAGTCTAGTCAGTACGCCGAAATTGCTGCAGTGTTGATAACCCTCCAGCAGGCGGCAGCCTTGGACATCACTCAAATCGTCCTTTGCTCTGATTCAAACTACGCTAGACACAGCTTCATCTCTCACTTCCCCATGTGGAAGGAGAACAACATGAAAAACGCCAGGAACAGAGACGTGAAACACTCGGAGTTATTCCTAGCGTGTGATCTGCTCACCACTGAGAAAGGCATAATGGTCTACTGGAAAAAGGTCAAAGGTCACTCCAGGACCCTAGGTCCGGAGAAAGATGGTAATGACGAAGCTGACCGCCTTGCTAAGCTCGGTGCTGACCAGGGAACCTGTTGGGAATTCAAAGACGAGTGGCTTCCACCCAAGGCCGTTCACGAGGTCTGCGCGATTACTCGTCGCCATGCTAGCCAGGCAGACGAACCTCGGACCGTTGAGGTACCCGTGTTTCTAGGCAGAAAACCACAGGACGCGGACCTAGTCACCATGCAGGAACAAGATCCTGACCTGAAGCTCATCCGCGAGCTTCTCCAAAAGGGCCCGATGCCTGAACAACCGTCACCATCTACTGGCGCAAGCCGAGATTTGGTAACCCTGCATCGTCAACTCGCGCACCTGAAACTACAAAACGATTTGTTAGTTTACATGCGTGACGATCACAGCCCGCCGCGCTGGGTTGTTCCACTTGACCACAGAGGAGTCATGCTTGCCTACGCCCACGACACTCCGGTTGGAGGTCACCGCGGAGCAAAAGCTACCCTCGCGTCACTGACAGAAGTAGCATATTGGCCGTCGATGTCCAAGGACGTACACAGCTATGTCCAAGGCTGCCTCGTCTGTGCCCAGTTTCAACCCTCCCAGCCGCTTGCTAGAGCACCACTGCAACGCAGGGGAATAACCTTCCCTTGGTCCCACCTGCAGATCGACTGGGTTGGACCGGTTCCCAAATCGGCAAGAGGAAACAAATATATGCTAACTGTAACTTGCAGTTTCACAAAGTGGGTGGAATGCCTTCCAGCGCCAAACGATACAGCCGTCACAACCGCTGTACTGCTGATTAACCACGTTTTCAGTCGATGGGGACTTCCACTCTGCATTGACTCTGACCGGGGAACTCATTTCACATCCAGTGTAATGACGTCCCTGTTTGAACTTCTGGGAGTGGAAGTGAGATTCCACCTCCCCTATCACCCACAGTCATCCGGACAGGTCGAACGGATGAACCGCACGGTCGTCTCCATGCTCAAAAAGTGCGTCTGCTCCACGGGGAAGGACTGGGACGTCAAGCTCCCTCTGGTCCTGATGGCCATACGGTCCACTCCCCAGCGATCCACAGGGGTTACGCCCTTTGAGATGATGACCGGCAGACTGATGACTCTACCACTGCACCTCCTGTATCACCCAGAGGATGTCAGTGTTGCCACTGCCTATACCGCTCATCAGTATGTGGCAGACTTGAAAACACACCTCAGAGCTACGTTCGCGCACGCTCAGAAGAAACTGGAGACCAACGTAGAAGGCGCTAAGGCCTACTACGACCAAAAGACAACCAGCCGCGAATACGAGGTGGGTGACAAAGTATTCTACTTTCGGTTCGCCCAACCGGCACGCAAAGCTAAGAAGTTCCTGCCCTGCTGGTCAGGACCATTTGAGATCGTGGCAAAACTCTCTCCAGTTGCATACAGGTTACGCATCACCAAAGCGAGACAGGAGCCTGTCTACAAATGGGTGCATGCAAACCAAATCAAACCCTACGTCAAACCATCCCCGCGGGTACAGAGACCAGACTCCCCGCAGGAGGTAGACGTAGTCTCGACATAGTTCTATGCATGGAAATGGAAAGGGGGGGAAAGTGCACGTTTAACCCACTAACATGTACTAACCGACAAAGAACCAGGCCCCCCCCCGCCGTCACTTTCACTAACCAAGAGAAACTCCTTCCTAGACCGCTAACAGGATGTACCTACTAAAACCTTACAGAGTACTCTGGTACTTATACTAGGCTCTGATTAATGAATCTCTACGTGCAATCAAGACTTTGTCTGAAACCATACATCAGGATATTGTGTACACACGAGTGGTGAGAGATTTGATGCAGGACCTGCTCAGGGAAGTAAGTTCCACGCTGGACAGCTTGGTTGAAAGTCGTATTTCCCCGTACTTGGTACCACTGGACCTGCTCAAAGTTAGCTTGACAGCTGCTACCCCTCTACTGTGCACCTTTCACAAATCCACCTAGCGTACAGCCTAGGTAGTGCAATTCCCATTCACGTTGATGCAGAAAATTAGAACTCGGTTTCCTGTTACATGTTCCCATAATTGTGACACCTCACATCTATAGGTTTAAGTCGATGCTGAACATTGGTATTTGAAAGGACGGTAGGCATTTCCACTTTGAACTAGAAACCTGACACTCCATCACCTCAACCTCGAACAGCATGACTCAGAGATTGAGATCATGGACGCTTTCCGGGGTTGTAACTTTGCCTTCGATTTAGAAATTGACCAACAATTACTGATTGAAGGAACCAAATTTGCTAAGTTCACACAAAACCCGCGTGAACTTACTTTGACGCCCAAGACGCTACATTGACACAGATTATACGACTTTAATCTGCACATTGGTCGCCCTGGGGATGGAATGGCTCATCACGGCCGTGATAGCTTATTCCGCCTACAGGCGTGTTAATAAACTCCAAGATAAGATGCACTTGCTCACCTACGGTGTGCCTCGTAACCGCGTTCGGGGAGACTCCAAGCGTGAATGTACCACACCTGTCTAAAGGGGGTGAGCAACATTTTCTTTGTTATTCTGTAAACCTAAGAGTAGTTCTCAATTTAGTCTACCTCACATTTTTATCTGAGTGTTGCATTATGTCACATTCTTTATAAGCTACACACTGAATGTATGACCTAAGAATGTATTTTATGAGACCTCAAGGTTGCTATGAATTTTCTTGGATGTTATATGTTACATGTTTTTTTTTTTGGGGTTTTCTGTATTTTTGTTTCTTACTTGGTCACATATTAACTAGTGGTTATGTGCCGGCCCAGCTCAGTCTGTCAATGACTCTGTCTGACGCACCAGCACATTGTAGTACCTCTTAGTTTTATGGTCCTTGTTTTAGCCCAAAGACTGTCCTGATCCACCCTTTGGACCAAAAAGGGGGGAATCTTGGGACCACATAGGTCAATGCGCGTTTGCGAACTATGGACCTCGTACATCACCGCGTGCTCCATAAACTGAACTGTATGGCCGGCGGTGAGATGCCTTTGTGTCCACTCGTGGAGTTAACCGCCCACCGACCTTCCTCCTTCTACACTACTACCTCTCGCATGGACGACATCATCATTGCGTACCACCTGCGTGAGTGGCTTCTTCTCGTTATGCGCGTTGGGGACTATCCCGTTTCCTATCCTCTTTGTGCCTGACAAAGACAAAGACCAAAGGCGCCAGGATCCAAGACAAAGACCAAAGACAAAGGCGTCCAAGGAGACCAACGTCCTAAGGGACAAACCCACCTGTGCTTCCGACAATCAAGTCGACCTACGTTCATGAGGAACAAACCCATATGTGCTTCCGACGATCGAGCTTTGGGCGCGATCCCCGAAACCAAAAGGGGGAATGTTGAGGGTCTGACCTCATGAGGAAATTACTATGCAGTGATTTTCTCCAAAATGACTGTGCTTAAATTGCTCTGAAAAGCAAATAATCACATCAGCGCCAAGAAACTTCATTTCCCATGATGCTTTGCACACGGAAGCATTGGGTGATGTTACCGCCTAGTACCAGAAACACGTTCTGCGCATGTGCGGGAAGCCGTGGAGCTTTTCCCGCGAACTAAGACCATAAATCTTCAGCAGAGACAAAGAAACCTCGTTCTTTTGCCCAGGATACCTGGCGGTAAGGACACGCTTATCGAACGCTCCGATTCCCTTGAGCACGCGGAAGCTCTAAGTGCCCAAGTTGAGGACACAGAACGGCGGAGGAAAGCAACAACTCCATCCAGCTCTCTGAGACGCTCCCGTGGAGAAACACTCGTGAACGCCAAACAACGGAGAAAGCATCAAACCGACGGATGACGCTGGAAACTGCGGAGAAAAACGGAGAACCGTCAAGTCATAACAGCGGGGGACGCCTTGCTGCTTTGGTGATCAGAAAACTCATTTTTTTCTCTCCTTTTCTTCTCCCGTTTCCTCTATAGTCTCGAATAAGCAATAAACCGCGTCTATTGCTTAAAAAGTAGCTTCGTGCTTTCCTCTTTCGTCCCAAACACGTCAGTCGGGTCATTTTGAAAGAATAAACTGCTTATTGATCATTGTTTGGTATCTTTAAATGTTTTCTGCTTGGCCACGTGGTTAAACTAAAAGATATTATTCGTGATTAATCTTTTGTGTTGTTTCATGATCTTTTGAAATGTTTTGAGTGATTTAAGGTTAAGTTACTACTGATTCTAAGTGCTTTGGAAGTTAAAGTGCAAGTTGCCACCCACACTTTAGCCAGACAAAGGGGTCAGCCATCTTGTATTCAAGACTCCATTTTGAATCCATACACACACACACACACACACACACACACACTACTCCTTTGTGAGAACAAAGGACCCCATTCATACATCCTCCATCACATGCAAACACATCCATCTTCAATCATATCACATGGTTATTATTCATTTATGCCACTGTTTATTCATTTGACAAATTGTTAATTAAACGTTATAAAATTCAGATTTTCGTCTCCAGTAGCTTTGTTGTGTCGAAGAGAAGTCTCTGCTCCAAGGATTCTACGAACTTCAAGAAAGACTGATAAGAGTTTTGGATTCAATTTTTCCCCGGTTGAAGGGGAATGGTGCCCCGTATATCTAAGAATATCTTAATTAATTAATAAATCAGTAAATATTCCCATATTTACAGAATTTATTGAAGAATCCAAAAGTAAGTTGAAGCTTACTAATTGTTTGCTCCTAATAACCCCAACACCGTAGTTATTCCCGTTTGTGTGTGGTGTGTGTGTGTGTGTGTTTGTGTGTGTGTGTGTGTGTGTGTGTGTGTAAGCAAATTAAACTTGTCATTTGTTTTAGGGACAACAGAGCGTTTTTATTAAGCTTAGAGGTGAAGAGTGAAGCTGTTTACACATGAGTACAGTAGTTCATCCTGTGTTCTGCTGTGAAAAGTAGTTTTACATTCAGGGATTTACACAGCTGACACGTTTTAATGAAGTAAAAATTGTTTGTGTGAAGAATATAATTTTTATCTTCTCATGTGGATAAATGTAAAAATGTGTTTATTGCCTTTTTGTCACCTGTGGTCTCTGATTTTCTCTGTAGGACTGCAAGTGTCCAGCCCAGGGTCAGGAGAGGCTTTACCTGGTGGTCCTCCTGGGAGAGAGGCCTTCTACTGTCATCATGTTAATGTTATTTAGCTGTTTGATATTTGAACACATTTATTAAAACAAATACTAACTGATAACTGTTTCTGGTCATTGATTTTATCACCAGTTTTATTATTACAGATGTTTTTGAACATGTTACATGAACAGAAAATGAAAAGATGGTAAGGAGACAAGATTATTTATAATAGGTTAAACTTATTTACAGATCAAAACCAGTATGGACCAGTTATGTACGGTTAAAGCAGGATTAACCTGAGTGACTCTTCCTGGATAATTTATTTAAACTGAGTGAGCAGGAAGTCTTTAACAGTGCAGCTGGATCTGCTGCAGGAGGATCCAGACGTGGATGGAGGGCTGGAGCAGACCTGTGGCTGGACGTTTCTGGTCAGAGGAACATCATACAGGACGGTCTGCAGAGAGCTTTGGGATGCTTCCTCTCACTGTCCACTCCATCGTCCATCTACAGGGACTGCTGGGCTGGCTCAGATGACGGCTGTTACATCTCTAAGATGTATTCAGAAATATGAAATGAGGAGATGGTTTATGGATCCACTGGTATAACAATTGTGACTCTTCAGCAAATAAAACCACAGTGTTGTTTTTAATAGAGGTTCCTACATAAATGACTTGCCTGTTAACAGTAGTGGTGGTTTGCTGGTACCTCCTCCAGGACAGAGCACCACTGACCTCCTCCACACACATCTTCCTCAGGCTCATCCTCCAGAACCACAACTTCACCAGCACAGAGGCAGATGTGCAGCACAGTGCATGCTGACCTGTAATAGATTAAAAAAGAGGATTTTTTAAATTGAAAAATGTAAAACAAACCTATAACCTGCAGTACACTGGTTCTGTTCAGTTTAAAGAAAAGCAGCAGGGAATAGTTAAATAAAAACTACAGAGAATTTACATTTTTAAGACAGATCTAATCATTATTAGGCTTAAGTTGAATAAACAAATGCACATTGAAAACACTTCAATGCTATTTTATTAAAAAGCCTGTTTTTTAAAGCATTTTACCCCCATTTGATGCAAAATAAGAAGTTCTAAGGTCCAATTTACATTAGAAAACATCCTACTGCATTCAACATTTATAATGCATTTGGTTTATATTAATTAACTACATGATAATACTCTGTAGAAATGTGTTGTGTATGTTTAACAAGTTCATTCTGTAGCTTAAAACATACATAAAACGATCTAAAGTTAACATGTAAGTCCTGAAAGCTTCTAGAATAAACAAAGTTACTTTACCTGAAAACGGTTGTGAACAAACGCTGCTGAAGGAGGTAAAGCTGCTGTAGCTCCTAAATATTCCTGCTCGATTTTCGCTAGCTTTAGCATTTTTCCTTTGCATGTAGCTGCCGCCACGGCTGTGACGGGACCTACGGGCCACCGTAGAAATGAAGTCTAGACTGTCTGAATTCAGAGCCGCTGGGTTCCCGTCTTAGCGGTCTAGCAAGGACCCGGCCTTGTTAGACCGGCGAGGACCCGTACTCGTAAGCATCCTGCCAGTGGATTCGGACACACCCTGATACCTGAGAGGTGACTTCTGCTGCAGCAACACCTTTTTGTTGCACCTGAGAGGTGTTCCTATTTTGATTTCCCTGTTTGTGATGTCACAAACAGGGTCTTTTTGAAACAGCTTGTTTTAGGCACATATTTCCTAAAACCACACTGACAAAAAAATGGATGGACATTTTATTTATGTTTGAATTATTTATATAGACTCCCATAGCAGCACAAATTGTTCCTAAAGGTGAGTTTTTATGTCCCTTTAAAATATCGGAAAACTGCAAATATGTACAAAATATAAACAATATACTACATGATGTAGCACGTTTCCTTTCTAACCAATGACAAGACTGGAAGATGACCCACTTACAGCAGCAAGAACTTTATAGCAAGTCAACAATGGAATAATTGCTACAACATAGTTTTATGTGTACAACAAAACTTTCCATAAAGGTTTCCACACCTGAAATGATCCCAGGATCAAGTCAAAAATCAGTCGTAGCTCAGTCTTCACTTGCTCTGGGATGAAAGCAAACACGATAAAATTGACGCCAAACAGAGGAATCAGGAGTAGCGTTGATTTTGCGAGTCTCCTGAAAGGAAAAAAAAACAACACAAATTCACACATCTCTCTCTCTCTCTCTCTCTCTCTCTCTCTCTCTCTCTCTCTCTCTCTCTCTCTCTCTCTCTCTCTCTCTCTCTCTCTCTCTCTCTCTCTCTCTCTCTCTCTCTCTCTCTCTCTCTCTCTCTCTCTCTCTCTCTCTCTCTCTCTCTCTCTCTCTCTCTCTCTCTCTCTCTCTGCACTAAAACCAATTTTGCGTCAGTATACATCGACAATGAAATGCGACTCGAGTACTTTTCATTTTACATTTCATCTGAGTGGACCAGAGATGGAAGAAAACACCATTAACAATGTCAGTGGGACAGTAGCTCATGCATTATGGCTTCTGTTTGCGATGCTCTCCATCACAGGAAATTCACTCAAACACACCAAGCGCGACATCTCTTTAGCTGCCAGTGGGAGGCCACGGTGATGTGGGCGTCACACAAAAAGGGAAGCTTCACTCCCAAAGTTTAAAGTGATTAGTTATCAGCGTACATTAAAAGAGGCTGCTACACACAAAAGTGTGTCTGATCTGAGCGTTGCACAGGAAATTTATTCCAGATGATTTTTTGTTTATCCTTTTTAAAGGGAGCCCCTATGTGGGACATTTTGCTCCTCAAAGGCTGCAGCCACTTTATATAAACATTATGAATAGATAAATATGAGAGGACAATATTATACACACAAATATTGGTTGGACTCATTTCGTCCAATGTCCGGGCAGTTGATCTTCTGGCGAAGGATTCGGATGATGCAGATGAAAAGAACAAAGTTCATCTGGGGGAACGTAAATAACAGGAGACAAAGATGAAGGTAAGTTATTGAAGATGTTTTAAAGGATGAGTTTTAAACAATTAATATGTTATTTGTTCCTAAAAGATCTTTGGATTACTTTAGATTAGAGAAACAGAGATTATTCCTGATTAAGACTTGTCAAGCATATTCACGGGATGCTTTTAATCTTACGGAAGAGGATTAGGGCAATTGAAAAGAAAAAAAGAAAGAGAATTATGACTTTAATCTCAGAATTCTGTCTTTTCTTCCTCAAAAGTCAAACTTCCCTGCAAACAGTAAACGTCGCATGGACGTGCGGATCATGTCTATATTGAGTCTGTTGGTCCAGACTACGTCTTTAAGACGTACAAACTAGATCTTTGCAAAGTGGGTTTGATCTCAGAATTCTGACTTTTTTCTCAAAATTCTGACTTTAATCTCAAAATTCTGAATTAATCTCAAAATTCTGATTTTAATCTCAAAATTCTGAATTAATCTCAAAATTCCGACTTTAATCTCAAGATTCTGATTTTAATGTTAGAATTTTGACTTTTCCCTCAAAATTCTGACTTTAATGTCAAGATTCTGATTTTAATTTTAGAATTTTGACTTTTCCCTCAAAATTCTAACTTTAATCTCAAAATTCCGACTTTAATCTCAAAATTCTGCATTAATCTCAAGATTCTGATTTTAATGTTAGAATTCTGACTTCTCCCTCAAAATTCTAACTTTAATCTCAAAATTCTGAATTAATCTCAAAATTCTGACTTTTATGTCAGAATTCTGACTTCTTCTCAGAATTATTAGTCAGAATTCTCTTTCTTTTCTTCTTCTTTATTATTATTTTTCCAGTGGCCCTAATCCTCTTCCATATATTCTCAATTCTAAAATAATGTATTTAACTTTCATGCACTCACCATGATAGAAGCTAAAATGGGGGTTTTAATGATCCACCAGAACATGTCAGTATTTTCGATTATGTCCCAGCACCTGGTGAGACATGAAACAAGAACAAATGTGCAAAGTGTGGAAAATCAAAGGAAAAAGATTTAGCAGTTCCCTGCTGTTTCCCTCACCCCACATCATTATAGTAGGCTTTAGCAATGCTCCACGCTGTGATGAAAACTGCTGGACCACCTAAGGACAAGACATCAAAAATACAAATCTATATTCTGGGATATTAAACCAAAATCAAACCTACCACTGAATTCCTGTGGGAAAGATTCTTACATTTATTTTTTGTTGCTCCATAAATGTAAAAAAAAAAAAAAAAAAGAACTGTTCTCACCCCAGCCGATGAGAATGTAAGCCCAGAAGTATCTCCTCTCGGAGAAGAAAGAGACGGCCAGCAGTGCGTGAAGATAAAGACCTTCCACCAGCAGCCAGAAGAAATTGGCCATAATACAGTACTGAAAGAACACAATCACTGCTTTGCAGCCAACCTGCAACACAAGAAATTGCACATTTATCACATTTCAAACTAAATAATCTGATGTTTATGACTACTTCTGCAAAATGGCTTGTTTCCACTGTAAATAGGTAATTTGCAACTTAGAATAATGCACCAATAATGCAGTGACTTTTATAAATGTTGACAGTAAAAGTAGACTGACTTAATAATTTACACATAAGTGAAAGTAATTTTAGTCGACTGTGAAGCAGGACTTTACACTAAGAGCTCCGTCTCTCCCCGTAACGAAAGAACGAAAAGTCAGAGTGCAGAAATGTTCCAGCGGGGTAAAATAAAAGTCTGAGACTGACACAGCCAAGCAGGATAACCCAATCTTCCGGCTGGCTGACGACATAATGGAAGAAAACTTTAATCAAAATTGATGAATTCATTCAAAATGCAACCATAGAGGATCAGATACTTTGTTGCAGGAAGCTCAAATTTTTGTATCCAGTGACTTTTTGTTCAAATATTTTTGTTTTGAGGTGTTAAAATAAAGATATGATAATTAACAATGATGGCATTAAAATTCCCATTTTGCTGTTTACATCTTGAACACTGGGAGCAGCTGACAAATAAGTAAGTAAGTAAATTTTATTTATATAGCACTTAGATCAAAACAAAATAAAACAAAGTCATGAATTCAAAATGCTCTCAAAACAGAATCAGATTAACATCAGAAAAAAAGTCATAAAATTATAACATTTCATAAACAGATGAAAGATTAAAATTTTGAGTTAAAAATAAAAAAATAAATAATTTAGGTAAAAGCAGCTTTAAATAAAAGGGTCTTTAGCTGTTTTTTAAAAGTGTCCAGACTGTAAATGCTGCGTAAGGAGGAAGATCATTCAATTCAATTAAATTTAAAAATACTTTATTAATCCCAGAGGGAACTTGATTGCTGTAGTAGCTCAGAATAATAATAATAATCAAGTCATCAAAGAGTTATTGTATATTACAATGGCTGTTGGCAGGAAGGATCTCCAGTAGCGGTCAGTTTTGCAGTGAAACTGAAGAGGCCTCTGACTGAAGACACTCTTCCGTTGTCGGACAGTCTTGTGAAGAGAATACTCAGGGTTGTCCATAATTTTCTTGATTCTCTGGAGAATCCTTCTTTGCATTATCTCCTCCAGTGGTTCCACAGTCGTCCCCAGAACAGAACCAGCCTTTTTTATTAGGCTGTTGAGCCTTTTCAGGTCCCTGCTTCTGATGCTACTACCCCATCAGACGATGGCTGAAGATTACACTCTCAACAACAGACTTGTAGAAGATGTGCAGCATCTTGCTACAGACATTGAAGGACCTAAGCGTCCTCAAGAAGTGCAGTCTGCCGTGTCCCTTCTTGTAAACGGCTTCACTGTTCTTTCTCCAGTCCAGTCTGTTGTTCAAGTGAACTCCAAGGTATTTGTATTCCTCAACCACCTCCACTTCTTCTCCCATGAAGGAAACAGTGTTTGACTCCACCCTGTTTCTTCTGAAGTCTAAAATCATCTCCTTTGTTTTGTTCACGTTCAAGTTCAGATGATTGTTTCCACACCATGCCACAAAGCGCTCCACCAGCTCTCTGTACTCACCTTCCTGTCCATCTCTGATACACCCGACAACTGCAGAGTCATCTGAGTATTCCTGTAGATGACAGGTCTCTGATTTGTACTGAAAGTCTGTGTACATGATGAAAAGGAATGGTGAGAGTACAGTCCCCTGTGGTGCTCCAGTGTTACTGATCGCCTGGTTTGATGTGCAGATCTTCAGCCTCACAAACTGTGGTCTGTTTGTTAGGTAGTCTTTAATCCAGGCGATAGTTGAGGCCCCCACCTGTGTCTTCTGGAGTTTCTGGCAAAGTACATCAGGCTGAATTGTGTTAAATGCACTGGAGAAATCAAAGAACATGACCCTGACAGTGCTGCCTGCTTTGTCCAGATGACAGTGGATTAGTTGAAGCAGCTGGATGATGGCATCTTCAACTCCAACTCCATGGCAATAAGCAAACTGCAGTGGGTCCTGACATGGACGTAATTTTTTTTTGGGGGGGGGGGGGGGGGGGGGTACAGGGGGGGACATGTCCCCCCCCCCCCCACACACACACACACACACATTTTCCAAAGTAAAATTTTGACCCCTGCATGTTTTACCATCCAAAAACAATATTACGCTATATTAAATTGACGCTGGTTGAGCTCAAGGACCATGCGGAAACCAAACGTTTGTGTTGAAGCCTGTTTCCCATTAGAGCATACTGTAAAGACACCCCCCCCCCATGTCCCCCCCACTTCTAAAATGAAAATTACATCCATGGGTCCTGATATGTCCTAGTTTGCTTATTCAGGTGGACCAACAGGAGTCTCTCCAGGACCTTCATGATGTGGGATGTCAGGGCAACCGGTCTGTAGTCGTCACTGACTGATGGGCAAGTTTTCTTTGGAACTGGAACAAGGCAGGTCTGGAACCTTCTCCTGGGCCAGGCTGAGGTTGAAGAGGTGTTGCAGAATCCCACAGAGCTGCTCTGCACAGGCCTTCAGTACTCTGGGGCTGACACCATCTGGACCTGCAGCCTTGTTCCTGTTCAGTCTCTCCAGCTGCCTCTTCACCTGACTTATAGAGACAGATAGGTGGGAGGGGGAGGTAAACGGGGCAGCAGCATCTCCTGGCTTGGTTGAAGACAGATTTATAGAACCAGAAGAGTCCATGACAGTGTTAGAGGACAAAAGAGCTGGCGTGTGACAGGAAAATGTTGGATCAGAGGAGGATGGGATGTCTGATTGGCTGGGGACAGGCGAGGAAGATGCTGGGTTTGTTCCTGAACTAAACCTATTGAAGAACTTGTTCAGTTCATTGGCTGTGTCCAGGCTGCCATCTGTGAAATCCCTCCTCTGCTTGAAGCCTGTGATCTTCTTCATCCCTGAACAGACATCTCTGATATTGTCCGTCTGTAGTTTGTTCTCCAGCTTCTTCCTGTATGCCTCCTTGTTGTCTCTGATCTTGATCTTCAGTTGCTTCTGTATACTCCTCAATAATTCCCTGTCTCCCTCCTTGAAGGCTCTTTTTTCTCATTTAGCAGATTCTTCAGTTCACTGGTGATCCAGGGTTTGTTATTAGCGAAGCATCTCACTGTTGTGGTGGGTATGATGTTGTCCATACAGAAGTTTATATAATCAGTGACACATCCAGTCATGGCATTGATGTCCTCTTCATATCCATCCAATCTGTGGTCTCAAAACAACCCTGCAGGGCTTCTCCAGCATCCTGTGACCATTTTCTCACAGTTCTTCTTGTCACAGGTTGCCTCTGAACAAGTGGTTTGTATTCTGAGCAGAGAAAAACAAGATTGTGATCTGATTGTTCTAGAGGAGATCTTGTTTTGGACATGTATGCATTCTTTACATTTGCATAACACAAATCCAATGTTTTGTTTTCTCTGGTGGAGCAACTGACAAACCGTTGAAATGTTGGAAGTGTAGCAGAGAGCGAGGCATGATTAAAATCACCAGAAATAGCCACAAATGCATTGGGGTGCTGGGTTTGTAGCTTAGCGACAATGGAACTGATGGCATCACAGCACTTTCAGCAATGGCTGAAGGTGGAATATAAATGGTTGCCAAGACAACACTGGTGAACTCGCTTGGCAAGTAATATGGGCGACAACTTACTGCCAAGAGTTCAACATCTGGGCTGCAGGGACGACATTTCACTGAAACATGACCTGGATGGCACCATCTGTTGTTGACAAGCACTGCCACTCCACCTCCTTTTCTTTTCCTGCTCATCTTCAGATCTCTGTCAGCTTGTACAGTCAGGAACACTGGCAGAGAGATGCTGTAATTGGGGATATGGTCTTGCAGCCACGTCTCAGTGAAACACATAACACTGCACTGCCGATACCCTGGCTGAGTCCTTGAAAGGGCTTGGAGTTCATCCATCTTGTTGGCCAGTGATCTCAAATTGCCCATTATGATCGATGGAAGAGATGGTTTGAATTTCCTCTTTCTCTGTCTCCATTTTGCTCCCACTCTGCACCCACGCTTCTTGCGTTTTAGCTCATTTGGGATTTGTGGCTTCAGTTGAGGTATTATTTCAGCCTTTTCAATGTTAATCCGCTGCTCCCGATTGTAAACCAGCTAGTTGCCATGGTTATGCATCGTAACAAATGCTCAAAAAATGAAAAAAGTGAAAAAATAGCAGTAAAAATCCTCTAAGCTTCACAGCACCAGAAACAGAAAAGTAAAATGTCCCAAAAAATACAGTTTTTCTTGAGAAACTAGAAGAAAAACTGTAAAAAAAAAAAAAAAAAAAAAAAGGCAAAACTTACATATTGTCAACAGAGCTACTCCAACATTCAACCACCCAGAGCAGCACAGTTCCGGAATGTTCCAAAGTCAGGGTGCAACAGTCTGGAAGGAGCGATCCCTCGACTTTTGTATCTGGTGTTTGGAACTTCTAGAAGGTTCTGGTGTGTGGACCTGAGGGCTGGGGTTGGAGCATAAGGCTTTAACAGTTCAGTAATATAGGGAGGAGCCTGACCATGTAGAGCATTGAAAGTTATAATCAGGATTCTAAAATTAACTCTGAAGTTAATGGGTAACCAGTGCAGAGACATTAGAATAGGAGTGATGTGTGCTCCTCTGTTTTCTCCAGTTAGGAGCCTCACAGCCGAGGTTTGGACCAACTGAAGGCGGTCAAGGGCTTTTTTGTTAAAACATGTGAAAAGTGTGTGACAGTAATCTAGACGGGAGGAGATAAAGGCATGGATAACCATTTCAAGTTCATGTTTTGACACCAACCTTCGTAGTTTGGATATATTTCTTAAATGATTAAAACAGTTTCGGACCATTGTTTTTGAGTGACCTTCAAGAGAAATTGATTGGTCAAAAATAACACCCAAATTCCTTAAACAGGAAACCACTTACTTGATTTTAAATATCAACATGTATTAAAGTTAATAGTAGGATATTTTATGCTAAAGTAGAAGCTGGAGCACCCTCTAGTGGCTGGATGCAGTATGAGTTTGAAGCACCGCCCCTCTGAATAAATAAACTCATCTCAATTGTTGAATATAGTTTGGCTTAATTTTTTTTTTTCCGGAAACCAAAAGACACTGAAGCCTTATCCAAAACCACTATTAAGAAATATTCTAAACAATAAAACCGTAATTTCTGCTGAGCTTTGATCAGTTTACTCCAAGTTCAACAAAGTCAAATGCTCTGGAGCCATTTGAGACAAAATTTCCCAAATCTAACTGCAGCATCTCAAACACTGAACTCACAGATCCTGGAGAGCAGTTGTCTACCTCCCCGACCTCATACAGAACCACATCCTTGATGAACACCGCGATTGCCTTCAGGATGAACGACACAAACAGGTGCATGTGGATGTAGTTCCTTGTGCAGTGGAGTTTTCTGAAAAAAATAATTAAGTAACTAATAATAACTCTTCAAAAATCCAGATCAAGGCAAGGAAACATACAAGCCGTTCTATAAACAATGTCCATGTGCTAATTATCTGAAATCTTTGGAGTTAATAGTCTAAAATAACAGGAAATTATAGACCTAATGTACTCCTAACCAAGCCTCTCAATCCATTTGGCTGCTAAGTGGGTGGATCCACTTCAGAGAACATTAAATGCTTTTTATGGTCCTTTACACATCTCAACAAATCTGACAAGTGAGGTAAATTTCCAACTGAGTAAACATTTATGAAACTCTCCATTATCCATTACTGAACACTTCTTCACCTCGTGATTATCTTTCTCAGAGATTAACTGATTAGTAGAGGAGGTGTGAAGCCTTACAATGACTCAGACTCATTCGATTTTATTCCCCCTTTTTCCCAAGGACATTTTCAAAGTAGAAAACCATTCATTTTGGAAAATAAAATGAATTTGAAGTAATTTAAAGCATCCACTGGAGACATGGCTGCATCAAACCCAGGACAGATTGTTCCCATCCTGTTGTAGCTGCTTAAAAAGACCTGTCCTCTTACAGGCTTTTATTGAGTTTTGCATTAAATGTATAATTCAGAAGGTGTGTGATTGATGTTCAGAGGTTATTCCAGGAATGTTTGTTCCCGATTAATAAAAGCTGCTGCTTTTTCACAAGATATACATCAGATGCTTGAATCGATGACTTTAATTTAACTTTTAATTTCCCCCAACACACACACACACACACACACACACGCGCACACACACACACTCACACACAAACACACACACACACACACACACACACACACACACGCACGCTTACACACGCGTATACATATTTCATATAAATATATATAACATGCATATATATATATATATATATATATATATATATATATATATATATATATATATATATATATATATATATAATGAAGAATCAATGTTTCACATAAGGTCTTTGAATGTCAGTATCTGACATGATTGACAAGTTAACAGCTAGTCCAAAGAGGCTAAGCTCAAAGTAGACTTCTCTCATTTTAAACCAAACCCAAGTCTTAGAATGATCTTTCAAATTCTGGATGAAATTTAAATTCTGCAGGAACATTTTTGTATTCCTGCAGAAATGCCCAAGACTACAGGAAACGCTACAGCTAGCTAATGCTACTTTCCCGTGTGCTTGCAAAAAACTTTAGAAATAAATGTAAGTAACCATCTGAAAAATGTTCTCATGAATCACTAAATTTTTTTTTAGGCTGGGCTACTTTTAAGAGAGTATTAATCCAATGCCAGCCTAGCCATTAGCTCATCAATCTGGCGAGAGCTAAAGCCTGTTTCTCCGAACAAAGGGTGTTGAAAGAGCTTTTAACAACAGGTCAGATATTAGTTGTGCATAACCATGCCAAAAGGTCAGATTTGTGGCCTTCAAAGCTTAACTTTTGATTCCCATAAATCCCTTTTAGAATTAACATATTCTAAGGACCATTAATGTGTTTTTTAAACAAGTCATCACATTCCTGACTTTTATTTTTCCTTACCACCAAGGGTGCCCCATCACTCTTTCATGGCTCAGATTTGTGACTTGTTTCGATTTTCTGCTCTCAGACTTACTTAATATTTTTGGAACTTCCGTTAGGTTTTTCATCCTAAGGCCAGTTGTGCTTGCTTACATGGAAAGTAACTAGTAAAATAAACCTTAAAGGAAACAGACTGAAGAAACACACACATTTGTGATTTAAAAACAATTTCCTGCTCGTCCCAAACATCTAACTTGATTCTACCAAAACCCTGAAATGCACATGTCCACCAGAACCGTATTTGCCCAGCTTGAGCAACAGCTTTAAGAGTTTCTATCTCTCATCTCGTCTTTTAGCCTGCTTTTTGTGTCCAAGTGTAAACTGATCTTAGATACTCTGAAAAGTGTTCAATCTTGATGTGTATAATTTGTCTCGTCACCCATGGCACATCACACCCAGCAGGATTAATATCAAACTTATTCTCTGAGGCTCTGCGGTGCTAAAGGATTTATTTCAGTCTGTTCTTCAATCCTTTTCCTCAACAATTGGCATCATGGAGAGAACATTTAAAGTCTGATCTGTAAGAAAATCATAATCCCTGTCTATGTGTAGGACAATTTGAATGAAAAATATAATTAATTCAAAAGTAAAAAAAATCTTTAAATTGTTTCATACCAATCGTTTGGCAGAGATTTCCGTGCATTGGGATGCATGGAGACCAGTTTAGCTGCATAGGATCAACATCTTTTTATACGTTGGTCTTTAAAGTCCCGGCTAGACTGATTCATGATTGTTTTCCGCAAGAGAGAAATTGTTGAGAATTGCACGTGTTTGATGGGAAAATAGTTTTTTTCTTACCTGAAGATGCAAAGAATCACAATAGCAGAGATGAGAGAGATGAGTGAAACACTGTGACCGATGGTGTAGCCAATCTTCACCTGCCAGAAAAACTTTCCCTAAAAAAGAAAAAAAGAAACCACAAAACATTGAATTTGTTGAATTTTAACACTGCTGTGCTGAAATTAACCATAAAGGTATAAGTAGTTTAGTAAGTGAGGTGGTCAAAAAACTCCTCAGTGGGGGTGGATGAGATCCGCTTGGAGTTCCTTAAGGCTCTGGATGTTGTTGGGTTGTGTTGGTTGACATCTGGGGCAGTTCCAGTGGACTGGCGGACTGGGGTGGTGGTCTACTTATTTAAAAACGGGGACTGCAGAGTTTGTTCCAACTACGGGGGATCACACTCCTGAGCTTCCCTTGAAAGACCTATTCAGGGGTTCGGAGAGGAGGGTCCGTCGGATTGTCAAACCTCAGATTCAGAAGGAGCAATGTGGTTTTTCATCCTGGCCGTGGAACACTGGACCAGCTCTGTACCCATAGGGGGATCTTGGAGGGTGCGTGGGAGTTCAACCAACCAATCTAGATGTGTTTTGTGGATTTGGAGAAAGCGTTCGACTGCGTCCCCCGGGGGGCCCTCTGGGGGTACTCCGGGAGTATGGGGTACCAGGCCCTTTGATATGGGCTGTTAGGTCCCTGTATGACCGGTGTCAGAGCTTGGTTCGCATTGCCGGTAGTAAGTCAAGCACGTTTCCGGTGAGAGTTGGACTTCGCCAAGGCTGCTCTTTGTCACCGATTCTGCTCATAACTTTTATGGACAGGACTTTTAGGCGCAGCCAAGTTGTTGAAAGGAACTGTTTTGGTGGCCTAACGATCAGGTCTCTGCTTTTTGCAGATGATGTGGTCCTGTTAGCTTCATCAGACAATGATCTGCAGCTGGGATGAGAATCAGCTCCTCTAAATCTGAGACGATGGTCTTAAATTGGAAAAGCAATGCCCTGCAGGTCAGGGGTGAGGTCCTGCCCCAAGTGGAGGTGTTTAAGTATCTCGGGGTCTTGTTCACGAGTGAGGGAAAATTGGAGCGTGAGATTGATGGGTGGATTGGTGCTGCATCTGCAGTGATGCGGGCGTTGTACTGATCTGTCATGGTGCCGAGTCAGAAGGCTAAGCTCTCAATTTACCGGTCGATCTACGTTCCTACCCTCACCTGTTGTCATGAGCTTTTGATTGAAAGAACGAGATTGTGGATACAAGCGACCGAAATGAGTTTTCTCCGCAGGGTGCCTGGGCTCCCCTTTAGAGATAGGGCAACAGCTAGCTTTAGCATTCCCCATCTAAAATAACATTTCTGCCAGAATAAACATCTAATCAACGCAAAGTGAAGGTGTAAAAACAGCTAGAAATAGATTTTTGAGATGGGAACTGTCTGTTTTTGAATGGAATCTCCCCCGACTAGCTGTTAGCTCATCAATCTGGTCAGAACTAAACTCTCTTTCCCCAGTCCGAGGTCGTGAGAACATGCAGAATAATTTAGCTACAGAACCATGATTCAAAAGCTAAGAACTACCACTTTAACCTTATGGGGAATTTTGGGGATTCCTGAATTGCTGCAATTACTTCCAAATGGATCCAGCTACGACATCAGTGGATTGTAGAAAAGGCTGGATTCAGCTCCTGCCTCAATGTCATGGTTCTGTACTTTTTAGATGAAAATGAGAGTCGAAGTTCTACATCTTGTTGTACACAAAGACATCTCATATGCAAGGGAGGGGACATCAAATTCCTTTTAGAGTCCCTGACTCTCTCGATGTCTTATTGAATTCCTATGTGGCATACTAATGAGGCTGCCTCTGTGACTCAGAGTGCCAACTGCCCACGAAGAAAGCTTTTACTGCTGTGTAGTGCTCATCCACTCTTCACCCTGCTCCACCTTCATCAACAGAGACAAGATTAGCTCTCTGCAGTAAAACCGGCATAAGTTAGGCAACATTTTATGTATTTATTTCATTCCCACTCCTGGACAAGGGCGTCAGTTTGTTTTCAGAATTGCTGGGGACAATAACCATACACTTGAGTGGGGTTTAAAATTTGCTGGGGACAATAAAGACAGGCTTTTTTGAAAGTGGGGGGGACACAGCTGCCAATCACAAATTTTGCCGGGGACATGTCCCCGGCGTCCCCGGTTAAAATGACGCCTATGCTCCTGGAGGCATCATAAATAGCCTCTCATAAAGCAGGAGTGTTGCGCTTCAAGGTTGTTTCAGCAAATCATGATGAATGTTGACTTATGGGTATTTTCATTTGTTCAAAATAATAAATATCTTCAGAATTACAAAAGAAATGAGTAAACAACCTCTGGGCAAAATAAGTAAAATGCTCAGATTTAGATGTGACTGGATCAGTTTAATTGAACAGATTTTTTTTATTGATAAAGAAGGTTTGTGTACACTTATTTAATCTATTTGTTGGTTTTACCATGATTTTTTTTGTAAAATAATTTTAAATGAAAGTTAAAAAAAATCTAATTTTTTTTCATTTGAGAGATAATAAATAAATTCTGCATGTTGCAATTAATAAAAATAGGGAAATAAGTGCAAACTCAGTGGACTGTCCAATAAGGAAAGGCATTTCATGCTTTTTAAATTCTTTTTTTTTTTTTTCATATTTTGCCACAAATGCCGAAAAGAAGGTGCATAACTTTAATTTTTACAATTAGATTAAAAGGTTTTCTAAAAACACGGTACCATTATATCTGTAGTAGATTTTATACTGACTGGAAAAACTAGTTGAAATGTTACAAAAAAAAGGGGGATTTTGATGCATCATTGTTTTTTTAAATCCAATTCCCAAAAACGATCTGATTTGCTGCAGTGGAATCATGGGAATGATTTACTAAATCCAACAACGGCATCTGGTTTATCCATTAAGAAATCTTTTTCATATTAAAAAAAATATGGAGCCAGAAGCCTTAGTGATAAGAGCAACAAACTTACAAATATTCCGGTAGCAGGTTTCTCCAACAATAAAATGTCCTATGATGCCTTTATAAGCCTCTACATACAGTCCAAATGTGAAAAAACCTGCCCATCTGCTTTCTGTCAGTGTTTGGTTATGAGCCTAAAATGAGCCGTTTCAAAAAGACCCTTTTTGTGATGTCACAAACTGGGAAGTTAGCATAGAACCACCTCTCAACTCTGCAGGCTGGAGGAGGCGTGGCTCTACTCTGAGCCTCTCCTGGATATCTGTCCTTCTTAAGCCTAATTTATACTTCTCCACCTGCGTCGGTACGGAGACACTCAGTGATATAATGCATCGACGAAAGGGCTCGCAGAGGGTGAGACATGCCTCATTTTTTAACTATTCGCCAAAAGTGACGGAGACCGTAAGCTTGTGATTGGTCAGGACGCCGCTTCCTTTAAATTCATCGTCAGTACTGTCAACTCTCAAAAAGTTGATAGCAAAAGATATTTAGTGGCAGACACGGAACAGATTGAAGAACGTCTCACGAAAATAGCTCGAAAATGTATTCACCCATGATTGAATGCGTACAAAGATATGCAGCAAGCATTTTATTCATGAACGGAAAAGCCGGGAAATGTGGGTTTAGAGGTGGCGACTGCATGAAGAATTAAAGGAGAATGAGGGACAAATTTGCCTATTTTAAAAAGTCTCTGAAATATGTAAACACAATATAAACATAATAGTAAATACACTATCTTGGACCGGATGCACGACTGTAACGATGGCAGGATACCCCAGATATCCCACACTAGAGCTGATGGAGAAGTATAAATCAGCATTTAGCCCAGGGGTGTCAAACTCAAATTCACACTGGGCCGAAATTTAAATCTGGGACGAAGTCGCGGGCCAAACTTAATATTTTTTGAAAAAGTGACGGCAAATTTACACATTTTCTTTATCAACATAAATGCAGTTTTGAACCTTTTAATTTGGAAACAAACTTTTTTTTGCATTAACACTGAATGTGGAATAACCAAATTACACACGAGCAAGTTAATTTTAAATACAACGCATCAGTGGTATTCATTACTTGTGGTATATTCAACATTTTTAAAATCTATTCAGGATTTCTGTTTTCTTGTTGTTTATTCATTTTTCTCTTTTTTTATTCTCCTTTTTTCTCCTGTAATAAGTGTCATCGCTGCTGTGACATCTAGATTTCCCCACTGAGGAACAATAAAGGGATTTTCTATTCTATTCATCTATCTGCAGCCTTTCCACTTCCTGTTTTACTGTAGGTTAAATATTTTCTCACGGACCAACAACAAAATAAAAATATAATTTTATCTTAAATGAAAATGCAGCATCTCACCTGTTAACGTTCATGTTTTGGAGCAGAAAAAGAGCATAAAACCAAAATATTTAAAGCTCAGTTTGCTCCACTGATTTACTGTGATGCTCACCTGTTCCAGCCAAATACCTGCATCATGGAGTTGATCTGAGCTGAGGAGGAGACTCCTGTTGTTTTGTTCATCTTCATCATAATAATGACAACATTGGATGACAACAGGTGCTCACATAGGTTTGTGCTGCTGAACATGTCTGAGCAGCTTGACCACGTTGTTGTGTGTCGGGGAGGAAACACGACAGCAGCCACAGAGTCATGCTGATTTGAGCGTGTCACTGCTTGCTGGAGTTATATCAGCTCTGTTTGGAAGTTAGTTGGAAAAAATTCTCTTTCACTCGGCACTGAGTGAGAGGAGTGTTTAGTTTGTCCGAGACAGTGAGCTGCACACCGGCAGCAGATTCTGGAAAAAACGAGAGGTACTTGGCTGCAGCAAAATGGCGACTGTAGGTAATTGAAAAAAACACAAAGGAGGGGGCGGTTTGGCTCCGCGCTAATGCCGCAAAGCATCATGGGAGTTGTAGTCTTTGTGGTAAAATTGGCCAGCGAGTCAGTTGTAATATATTTTTGATATTTATCTCGCGGGCCACATAAAAATGCTCCGCGGGCCTTGTGTCTGACACATGTGCTTTAGTCTATCATTGGTTGGGTGGGTGTGGCCAGCTCTAGCTTGTTTTCTTAAAGTGGCAGAGACTCATGAAACAGCTCAATCTGGAAGGTACTGAAAATGTCAAGAATAAAGCCATTAAGATTGCTTTATGTGAGAGGGATTTAGTGCAAAGAACTTCATAAGCATGTTTTAAAAAAATCTATAGTAAAACTTAAACAAATCCTTGTATGCCTCATTGCAATCGGTGTCTCTCTGTATTCGTGACTCATGAGACACACATAATAGTGGTGAGAAAATGTGAAAATTCTCAATTAGATTTGCAACTGGTATTTATGATGCTTCTGTGAATAGTTTTTGCTGGCTTGGTCATTCGCTGCTCAGTAAGAAATTGCAAACTAACTAGGAAGATTTGTGCTACAGTTGTGCACAATTCTTTCTTGTGTTATGCAAAGACTGTGACCACTGTGAGACAAAATTGTGCATGCACGTTTTGAATATGCTCACACAAAAACACTGAGAAACCTTTTCAAACATTTCATGACAACTTAGAAACTCCCTCACATGAAAGCTGTTCTCAATTCATCACCAATGTGCAGCCAAGTGAAACTAACTTAGAATGTAAATCGTTTACTTCTAGCAACACCACAATAAGGATTAAAATACAGCAAATCAATAGTCATCTTCCACAAAACACCAACCCAGAAAGGAAAAAAAGCAGATACTCCCATTAAGCTCTTCCTGCTCACTGGTTTTCGACATGCTCTCCTGCTGCTTTGATTCACCACAGGACCTGGAGTGCAGCTACTTAAGTTTTAGTCACAGTTTACACTCACATCATCGCTGGTGCTGTTCAGATTGTATCCACAGTTCACAGCGATGTCAATAGGATGCATCTCAGTCCAGCCGTCTGCTGTGCAGGTTTTAGAGAGGTTACCTGGAGAGCGAGTAGAAATGGAAAGGTCAAAGACTCCCATTCAACAGATTTTTCTTTTAATAGCACAAGTTCAAAATCACTTCGGCACCATCTGTGTGATCACAGCGAAGCTCAGGAAAATATCAAACTCACAGTTTGACTCGTCACTATTGATTTGTAAGTCTAAGAATCACTTGAGTGATATCAGTAGAGGAAAAATGGATAAGAAATGTAAAATAATGTGAGGAAGAATGTTAAATCATAATCGGTGAAGTAACCCATTAGTATTTTACCAAAGATATCCTGATCTGATTTCAGTTATTTGATTACAGCCCCAAACAAGGAACTTTATGTTACTACCACTTGCAGCTTTGCACTTCGCTCCTGATCTCTATTGTTGACCTACTTTCTATGGTTTTGCGTCATCTATGCTGTAATACTAGCCTAGATATCTAGACAAACTGAAGCAGCAGAAAAAGGTTTTGCCCTGCATTGTAGCCTCAGCAGGTCTACCATTGGCTTGGCTAAGTTTATGCCAATCCAATCACGGGGCTTAGCATCGGTGTTCTGACCATACAACATACATATCAGAGCAGCATACATGCAGTTTATGTGCATGCACACACATGCACATTCATCTGAACCTCTATGTTCAGAGGAGCCGTAGTTCCGCATACAGACAGCAAAGTATGAGAAAGGAAAATGTATTTGTATTTTTACATGCCTTACTGAGTGGCTACACATTCATTGATATGTTTTACAATTTATTCACAGTTAATTTTACCATCCAAAAAAATTAACTGATTTTTATTTTACCACCTTCTAATTCTAAAAATATTTTGGCAAAATAAAGCTTTAAAAAATGTCAAACTGACAAGTCAGCGCGTCATACGGTTGTTAAAAAATGTGTATGATGATCTGACGGGCATGTTGGCCTATTAAAGTGTCATACAGCTTAAAAAATACATGATGATCTGACAGTATATGTGTGCTGTCAGATAGACATACGCCGTAAAACGCCCATTTGACAATAAATGGTGGTTAGACAAAACACCGACAGAGACGTGACGGAATAATGAGGCTTTAAAAAAAACATGAGCACTGAGGTACTTCTTGTACTTCTTTGACTTTGTTTGGCGGACTTCCTCTTTGACTGATTTCCATCAGTCAGTGAGGCATTCCAATATGAATGTCCCTCTTTCCTGTTCACTCTCTCTCTTTCTTAGCATGTTTTAATCACAATTGCCTATTTTTGCTCATTTTAATATATTTTTAAACATTTTCTAAATGCTTTTTTAAATTTTTACAATTTTTGTTTTTGTGAAGCGCCTCGTGATTTTTATCTTGAAAAGCGCTATAGAAATGATATTTTCTTCTTCTTCTTCTTGTTCATTGCTTTGATTGGTCTTACTCCTAGTGCTGTCCCCATGCGTGCAAGGACAGTTTATAGATTTTGCCCCTACCACTGAGTCTGGTAATATATTTACACATATTGGATAGCTTGCCAGGCTAATACAGCACTTTCTTTTGAGAAAATAAGAAAAAAATATTTGCAGGCTACCGAGAACTGATGTGATGTCATTTAAAGAGCAAGTCACCCCCAAATCAACAGTTTTTTTCTGATAAACTATATAAATGCATGTCTAATTGTGCTGCAGGCACGTGTAGTCAATAGTTTAGCACTCTAGTGCATTTTAGTTAAAATTTTAATTTTCTGCCTAAAACTGTCAGTGATGTGCCGTTGTCAGGTAAAAACTCTGCACTGCATTTGAATTTAAATCTGCCATCGCTATTAGCTAAGTGGTACCCTAGAACGTTAGCTGGTACCATATGATGTCACAATGTCGTTGTGAGCCTGTGTGTGTGTGTGTGTGTATTTGTTAGCAGCTCTGCCCTCTCGATCTGCTGGGCAACAACAGTTATTGCATTTTTCGAACAGGAAGTGGGAGTGGAGTAATACTCTGGTTGGGGGTGACTTGCTCTTTAAAATCTCTCTGTTAGTTTCACTTTTTATTTAATTGAAAAGGATTTCAATAAAAATAGGAAGCCTCACTGCTTTCATCAGTCAGATAGGTAACCAGGGTCGAAACAAGACACAATCACTGTTTTTAAATCAAATTTAATTCCTCTTAAGTTAATGAATAATGACAAAATTCTAAGAAAAATCAAAGAAAAGGGTAACTTTTTCATAAAACCAGTCTCTTCTCTTGCAGAGAACACAGGGACTTCTGATCAGAATGTGTTGCCAGAAGCAAAAAGTTTTCACCTTCAAGGAACAGCTAATGCAGCCGGATTTAAAGTTGGAGTTGTGAGGAGATAAACACGACGAGTGGATTTCTTCTTCTCTGAACACCAAGTCATGCTCTGCTCTCTAAAATCTGTATCAAGCACTGACTGAGCTGTTTTAGCCCAAGGGAATAAAGAGAAATGGCAGAACTGTGTTAGTTTTAATAGGTTTTCAGCTACCTGTCAATTAAGCCTCAATGAAGAATATAAATATTGTTTTTCAATAATTATGTTATGTTTATGTTTATTCATTTCGCAGACGCTTTTATCCAAAGCGACGTACAATTTTTATAACCTATAGGGCATGTTGTGATCTGTGGGGGAAACCGGAGTACCCGGAGGAAACCCACGCATGCATGGGGAGAACACGCAACTCCACGCAGAAAGGCGAGTTTTGAACCTGCGACCTTCGTGCTGCGAGGCAACAGTGCTAACCACTGCGCCACCATGCAGTGATCTAATCAGAGCCCAACTCATGAATACTTTGTAAATTAGAGGCAAAGAGCACTTTATATGTTTGTTGCATGCATTGACTACATGCAACCAAAAGAAAAAAATAACACTCAATGTGGAAGAAAATAAGTGCAAATTTCAAAATAACAATCAGTCGGTAGTTTAACATCACAACTACAAGTACAGCAGAATGTTTTTTTTGCAGAGCAGTAAATGCCCATGGGAAGGTTTAGGAGAGGATTTTACAGGACAGTAGACTTTAATGGTATTCTGAATTGCATCAAAAAGATGCTAAACCTAGTGCTTCTGTCACAGTCCTACGCTTTGATCCACTTCCTTCCCGAGTTGTTTTGAGTGCATAAAAGCAGCACCACGTTCACCTGGTTTGCTTTGAATCTACCTACTGAAGGGTTTCAGGTTGTGCTGCCTTCAAATCCCACAGAGCTGCGAGATTATAACCTTCCACATCACATCAAAAACACGATCCTTCCTGTTGTGGGTTCAAGGAAAAAGAATATTACATTTCTGCAACATTTAGTTCATGAAAGCAATCTAATTCTGTTTCTGCTCATGTCTGCAGGACGGCTCTTGACAAACTGACTATTTTTGTGCACAATTCCCCTGAATGGAAGTGATATTGAACTAAATGTTCTTGAATTCGAGGACCTCGAAGACAATCACACAAAGAAACAGACGCTTTCCCTAAATAGACAAAAAGATGGGAAGCATGCAGTAACACTAAAAAACAAGATGGCGGGACATCTGAACAGACAAAGTTCGTTGAGATTAATTAATGAGACATTTAAGGAGGAAAAAATTGAATTATTAATATTACAAGACATTGATAAATTTGAGTAGTGACATTTAAACTAATTTAATTAATATTGCAGTAAGAGTAAATGTCAGAATTTATGGAGCTAATTGGAAGTCTGATTTATTTTTTCAAACAGATGTTTAGGAAAACTTGAATCCACAAAGAGATTGCACATCTGTTTTATGTGCAAATTACTTTTGTGACATTTATGGAATGTTCATAGCTTAAAGGGATATAATCCAAATTTGTATTATTTAAATAATTTTTTAAGCCAGTACGTGTTAATGAAATGTCACTCAGCCCAAACCGCCCTCTGTGGGCAGAATACCGCATTTGCAACTTCAAGGTTGCCGGGCCGCTCCCTGCTGGTGGAGGGAGCTGTGTAGTGGAGTGAAGCTGTCATGGTGGAGCTGCGGTCTAGCCTGGCCAGCCATGCCAATGCTTCCTTATGGGAAGCAAAGGGCCTCCCATTCAAATAACCCCACCCCCTGAGAACTCTAACCGAGCCAATCAGCGCTGAGCAGTGTGCATCACACATCACGCCGCTCAGTTTCTAATGAACAACAACAATGGCGTCTGAAGCAGAGTTAAGCCTGATTTATGCTTCTCCGTCTGCGTCAGTGCGGAGACACGCAACGCCATTATCCGTCCTTGCGTAGGGCACGCAAGTACGTACGGAGTCGAGCCCAATTTTTTAAACATCCGTCGAACAAGACGGATTACGCAAGCTTGTGATTGGACAGGATGCCGCTGTTGTTTACAGCGCCGCCATTGCAAAGAGAGCCGAGGATAACTAGCGGCAGACACGGAGAAGCTTGAAGAATACCTCGCGAAAAAACTCTAAAAATATGAACGTTTCATCCTCCCGTGACTGGAGGAGTGAAAAAATGTGCAGCAAGCGTTTTATTTGTGGACTGAAATTACAGGAAACGTGGGTTTATAGGTGGGGAGAGCATGAAGCGGTGGGAGAATGAGAGACAAATATGTCCGTGTTAAAAGTCTCTTATATACACAAAAAACAAAATATAAACACACGATCTTGGACCGATACATGGCAGGATACCACAGAACAGCGCTACGCCCTCTGTTGTCCTGCCGGGCAATTGCTTTGCAACACTCTCCAGGAGACGGAGAAGTATGAGAGCAAAACACTTCCGTCAATCCGTGCGTGTCTGTCCCTTGCAGAGCTGACGGAGAAGCATAAACCAAGCTTTAGCTGCGGTTCTTTCCTCTGTTCTAAATTACTTGGACATGTTTTTAAAACTTCAACAAGAAGAAGCGCTAGTTTGCGCCGTCAATAGATGCCATCTTTGACTACAGCTAAAAATCTACAACGTCGCACGATACAGTCATCATTTCCGCCTCTTTCTGATTGGTTATTTTTGAGCTGGCTAGTCCCATCCTTCCTGGAGTTCTCTGCCTCTGAGTATCCAGACTCATTCTCTGTGTAGAATAGAGAGAGGGCGAGTTTGGCAGGCCAGGCTAGCTGCAGTCTGCTTCAAGCACGCTAGCTGCATGTTTTAGAGGTCAAGCATGTCAGGAAAAGTCCACTTCATCATCTCATTCAGGGAGGAGCAGTATATAGTTAGCACATCTAAAGTTTTATTATGCACAATAGGAGATATGTGATGTTAGTTACCCAAGTTGATTTATTTGTTCAATTTTTAATGGGTGGGGGTAGCCCTGCATATATTGGTATTGGTTCATATCAGCATCTCTTCTATTTCTACAGTCACTGATTGGAAATTGAGAGATAGCTTATGTCAATAGTTTGATATTGTTATAAAAAATGCCCATTTTTTACTGATATCTCATGAACTAAACAATAAAAAATGGAATTTTACAAAAAACCAAGTTAACTGAGTTTTTGCCTACTTTTGATAGTATTTTACTTTAAGAATAAAACTAGTTTAATGGTTAAAAAAAACATTTAATCAAAAACATTTCTCCTACTTCCAAGTGGCTCGGTAACCTCTCATCCGCACTATCCCTGTTCTTACTCATTATGAGGTATAATTCATCTAATTTCCTTAAGTAAAGTAGTTATCTACAATAACATGAGTCGTTGTCTGATCTGACACACTCATGGCAAAAAAAAAAAATAGCTTCATTGAGGTTGAGAAAGCTCTAAAGTTATACAGCAAAGCTTTTAGTAAGGTTAGTCTAATAATGACAGTTTTAAGCACTTAAAAATGACTAATCCAATACTTTTTAAGGGCCTCTCATCCAATTATTGTCATTACAGTTATTATTACAATAGAGTTGAAACAAGAATCACGTCACAAATGTACTTTCATAGTCTTGGGAAATGTTATGCTTCATAAAAACACTGCAGGTTTTACATTTTTTAGGAATAAAACACGTCACATAAATGATGATTATTGCTTAATAAGATCAACAGTTTATTACAAACATTCTGACTGATATTTGATTTCTCAATTAGTCAGTGGTAAAATGGTAAATATATTCCTGAGTAGGAAATGTTCATAAAAAATATTAGTTTAAAGGGAACTAGGCAGTTTTGGCTTGCTTTTAGCACCCCCTAGTGCCCATTTGTAGAACAGAAAGCAAAACATATCTCCTCGTTGTGGGTTTGTCTTTTTAACATCTTTGTCTAACAGCTGAAATGTCTCCCCAGCCTTCATTAGTGTCTACGGGAGTGATTCATCACTAAATTAAACAAATCAGTTGTGTTCATGAAATGTGCTGGAAGCAGACTGCAGCGCCAGGTATGCCAGCTCCATTTTTTCTTCAATCCAACAGACCAGACTGGCAACTCTGAAGCTGCAAGTGGAATATTTTGGGCACAGGGGGCGATAGGGGTTGGGAGGCCTTTCATCAATCCTGTAAGGGTCATTTTAGCACATACTGGCTCAAGAAAACTATTTAAAAATATGAAAAAATTGCAGAGAGTCTCTTTGAACTAGAGGAAAATTGAGATTGAATTCAAATGTCCAGCAAAAGTAGCTTTACATTTCAGTAAGATCTGAGCAATTGATATTAGAATGACTTTTTTATTTGAAATATCCGGAAATTATGTATTTGATAGATGATTATAAATTAAGTCTTTAATTAGGATTCATTAATTGAAGCTACACAGCTCTAACGTAATTTTTTAAAAAGTTAACCTATTTGACTTTGTTGATCAGATCTCTTCTTTTATATTACCTTTACTCTAAGTCTGAAATATTACCATACTTACCATACCATCCATAGCTAACACTTAACAAAGAAAAAGTCTAGTAGAAAAACGTAAGAGATAAACTATAAAAACATTACAAAAAATAAAAAAATAAATGAAAGTTGAATTTCTGAACAGATGTGAGGTTTATAGATTTAACGCTCACATTTTGACCCCATGGCTGAAACGGGACGTAGTTTACGTTCCTTTAGCTGTAAAGTCACCCTTTTCTTCCCTGTCATCGAATACACCACAGCCAGCATGCAGGTGGTCCTCCTATGGATATATATGGGCAAACCGTATGGGTGCCAACAGGGTTTTCCACATAGACTTTAACAGGCCCATGTATGAGTCATACCATGGGTTCCTCTGATAACCCATGTAGGGCCAGTTTAAATCTATGTGGGCAAACATCTACTTGTCAGGATCTGCTCCTGGTGTCTCGTGTCCCTCGTTAGAGTTGATCGAACTCACCTGGCCATCGCTACCTCACCCACCTGTTTCCCTGATTACCCTCATGTATTTAAACCCCAGTCTGTGTCAGATCCTTGTCTTGGCTTCCCTTCGTGTCACCTTACCTGCCGTTATTTAGATACATTTTTCAAATAAAGCTCTCCCCTGCATTTGGGTCCTGACAAACAACTCCACATCTGGGCAAACCCATGTTGGACCATCGTTGGAAACCACCAGACAACCCCTGTTGACGCCCATATAAGGGCACCCTGCTTTTTCACAGTGTCACGTTTCATGGTTTTCTAATTCACAGTTTGACCCTTGGAGGTGCTAATGCACAATGAGCAAATAGCTCCAGGGAGATTTTACAGGCTGTTCAAGAGGCTTTTCACACCGACCAAAGGTGAAAGAGCACACCCACGCCTAGTCAAGGCTCTTCAATTCAAATACAAGGAAAATGCACCAAAAAAGGGAAAATTTTTGGATAAAGGTTAATGAGAATCGACATTAAGAGATTAAATATTTATATACTAAAGTTAACTTTTAGATGATAAGTCAGAAATGTGCAGAATAATGTTGGAAAAGCCAAAGACGCCATGTTTAGTAAACGCAAAATAACTTTTTCTGTTAAAAAGAATTAGTTTAAAATGTCCTCTTGTTGAAAGTTGTTTATTTAATTTCTATGATTTTGTTCTTTTAACGTAAACCCAACAGCAAATGCACTATCTTGTATCCTTTGTGCCATTGATAGCTACGTTTCATCACATTTCTCACTGTGAGGATCACAAGAAACGCCATCAAGTCTAAAAACGCCTTTAGATGGCGAAGAATCGGTCACTTGGCCTAACTTTATTCCATGTCAAAGGTCAAAACACGGTATTATCATTTACACTCTGAGGAGGTTTAATTAGATTTATTTATATGAAGACTAAGTTACATTTACCTACAAAAACATGTGACGCCCTTTTAATAGGTAATGCTCCTTTACAAATGTTTTAGGCCGTAATTGGCAGGTCAGTACGATTTAACCCCTATAGCCGCATTTCCACTACAGTAGTGTGGGGAAATTTCTGGACGGGGGAAGGTGAAAGGGAAAATAAGATGGCTTAGTCCTCTCAGCTGTTATGTCTCCATATAAAGTTGGCCCTTTAAGGACTTTGCTAAGAAGTCAGCATAACGCCACCATCTTGGCAGTGAGTGAGGTCACAGAAAAACGCCAAAAGGCATTTTTATTCTGTCAAAGTACGCCGTTATCGTATCCAGCTGGTGGACGAGAAAGTGGCTGTGTGATGTAAAAGTGGCGATTAATGATAAGAAGAAATTATGCTTTTTACAGGAGACAACAATATAGCCTAAATACATTGTGTGTGTGTGTGTGTGTGTGTGTGTGTGTGTGTGTGTGTTTCAGCGTTGGGAATTTGGAAGCTGCTATATTAAAGCAGAAGCAACGCTGCTTTCTGTTCAGCTTCACCAGCATCCAACGTCTGCCGAAACCATTTCCCACTGAGTTACAACCAGTGAGCATGAGTTAACCACAAGTCCCGCCCATCAACTCTACAGGGCCATTTCAATGTACTCACCCCAGCTCAAGTACTCGATTGGTCCCTGAAATAGCAAAAAGGAAACAACTACAACACAAAATCTAAAAAATGTGGAGACGGTTCATTCAAATGCTGAACACTCTTGATAAATTAATATTATTATTTACATTCGATTAAAAGACATAAATAGCCCAAGTGGATTATTATTGGTGAAAAATGCAAAAAGATACGTTTTTTTTTTAATTATAGAGGTTGAAGAGTTAAATGATCTTCAGGATGACCTGTGACTTTTTAGTACGGCCTTTTATATCATCTTTTCTTTCCTCAAAATCACATTTAATGATCTTTTTCTTCTATTTACACATTTTACAAAAGACAAAATATACTTCAGATCCATGTTTTGTGTGTAACCAAACTTCATAAATGAGGCCCCCGTGCTCCATGAGCTCAATCCACAGATATGAGATGCTCATATTTATATATTCACCTCTCTGCTGGTCGCTGAAGTAACTGAAATATGTGGGGCAGGTTATCGTCACCACTTCTCCAACTCTGGCTGACGGCCAACAGGCGATGATGTCCCACATCCCCTGGCAACCTGCCAAAAAGAGGTCAACAACACAAACGAGGCATCACTTGCATTGTGACGTACACACACACACACACACACACACACTAAGGACCATGACATGATGAAGATGAGTTTAACATGACTCACTGCACCACAGTGTCCTGGATATGTTGCTTTCACAGCTTTACAAACAAGTCTTTATATTAACTTTATAAAAGCAAATTAATTCATAAGACTAAACATATTTCTCCTTGTACTAACAATATTATTATTTCTTGTTAAGTCCCTCTGCACTCGAGTGGGAAGCCTTAAATTTCTGCATTTTTTGAATTTTCTCTCTTCAAAACTGCAAAATAGTGTCTTTGAAATAGTTTTTCCTCCTATGTAAAACACTCTCTTTACGATTTTGCATGACAGCTGTTTCCTAACTCTGTATTTAATTAGCTGTGCCTTTGCTTTACAGATCTGTGGTTACCATGGTGACCATAATGTGCCACTTGCAGCAGCTTTAACATTTGGTCAGACATTTTTCATGTCGCAAATTATTTCTGAGAAGTTCCAGTTTTTGAAATGTTATTATTTTTTATATTCAGGTATAAAAACGTTCTCGTGTGCGCCTGAACCGTTGCTTTTTAAGGTGACTGAAGAGAGATTCGGTTTAGAGAAATTAAATTGTTTTTCCATTGAAACCTTTCTGAAATGTAATTTTTTTAAAATCTCATCCGATTATGAAACGAAAGTCACAATCTTGTGACAGCAAACAGTAGTGCATATCAACTGTTTACACCCCAGTAAAGATAAAGAAGTGTGGAATAAAAATAAAAGGATCTCTGTGACTAAGCTATCTCTGAAAAGCCCAAGGCAGGAGATTTAACAGTTTTCAGCCGAGCACAAGAAAAATCTTCAGGATGTTTTTGAGTCGGTGCAATAACTTCAAATGGTGTTTGTGTGTGTGTGTGTGTGTGTGTGTGTGTGTGTGTGTGTGTGTGTGTGTGTGTGTGTGTGTGTGTGTGTGTGTGTGTGTGTGTGTGTGTGTGTGTGTGTGTGTGTGTGTGTGTGTGAGAGACAGATTTATTTAAAGTCAGCATACATAAACACTTCACACTGACTGCCTGTTCTGTCTCAACCCAAAGGCCGGCTGAAACATGTTGCAAAACCATACGTTGTGAACGTGCGTTTCATCATAGATGCGCTTTCAGCTAATTCACTTGTTCAGGATGTGGCTTCAGATCGCAACTTCAGCTAACCTTCCTGTTGAGGAAGCAGATAGGACGGGAGAAAAATGAGGGCCGTTGCAGAGATAAGCGAAGTGTTTTCATGCAATCCGTTCATGTATTCATTTGATGCAAAATGCACTGCGTGTTCTGGATGTGCAGGAACTCTATTAGAATGAGAGTAAATGGACACAGCACCGATCAAAAGGCCATTCATGTTTTTTTCTTTAATTATGGGATTGAGAGAAAACAATGTGCTGTTCCTACACATCATACTAGTTTGCAAGGCAGCGTTGCAAAAAGAGAACACTCGAACATTAGTCCAGTGGGAGAACTTACTCCTGAATAAAAATCTCTTTGACTGCTTATTTAAAGAAATAGTTTTAATTTTGAGGAACAGTGTTCTCACTTGTAGGTACCTTCAGTAGAACGCAGCCAGGGCAATCTCAGTTTAGATAATCTATGAGCAGGTGTCAGTTAGACTGGAATCTGAAAGGTCAGAGGTCAGTCAGAGGCATGTTCACCTGCATAAACTGGAAACCCAACAGAAATCCTGCTTCAAAAATCTCAAAACCATAATTTTAAATTTGTGCAAAAACTGTTTAATGCTAGCCTAGAAATCTAGACCAACCATAGCAGTAACGGAAGACTTTGGTTTGCAGGTCGGTCTAGCCATGCTCCATTGTAGCCTCGGCAAGTCTACCATTGGACCAAACAATTTGAGCTCTGGCCAATCACATCGCTTTATGTTTGTAGAGTGATGTTGTTGGGCGAGATACAACAAAGAAAAACTACAAAGATGGCAGTAGCTCAGGAATGATGCTCATTTGAAATGGCTTTGGCATCAACCTTGGACTATTTGGACTTTTCCTGGAGACATGAGCAGATAGAGGTACTTAAGTCCTTTATTTAGCAAAAGCCTTACATTGTCCGTTGCTCTGACTGGTCCTAGCGCTGTCCAGTTGCGTTTAGAGACAACTGTTGATTGTGCCCCACTACTAAGTGACTGTAGAAATAATGGCACCATCACACGTGGGTTTCTGAAGGGAACTGAAGTCCTGTGGGAAGTTCTCTTCATCCCAGAAAATACAAAAACGGAGCTGCAAGCCGGGCTGTGAGGGTGGGGCAGATGATTGACACCCAACAAACTCTGAGATGATGTAACTACGAGCTAACTCCGCTAACACAAGCTAACGGAGGTCGGCTGGCGCTTTTAGCCATAAAATACCAGTTGAGCAACTCTGCTACCTTCTGCCTTCTAAGCTGTAAGACTTTTAACGTGAGGCTGACACATTTCCTGGAACAAGCAGTGGGCAAGTCGCTGGCACTAGCGCTGGCGGCTCATCCGCTACCTGTCAATCAAAAGGACACGCCGCTAAATAATCATCATTTCAAGCTTTCATTACATCTAAACGGATGAGTTATAAAAAATTCACCCCCTCAGACTCGTCATGACAGTGAACTAGTTCTATTAAACCTAAAACATATATATTTCATCGTAACCAGGCTGTAAGCATGCTTATTTCTTCAGTCAGTGAGAACGTGCACCTTTCTGGAACCAGCCCCTATCAAAGGGCCGTGGCCAGCCTATATAGTATTTACATATATAGGATTGCTTAGCACTCTAGTTTAATGGTGAAAACCTAGTGAAAAAATACAGTTTTCTCGGTGAAAGGATGTGTTGCATATGTCAACAACAGAAATGAAACCAATAAAAAAGATTGTAATCTTTGAATTTACTCTTTAACATTGTTCTATTATAAAACTTCTATGCTGCTACATTTGTGTCCCCTCCAAGAAAACAAAGCCTATGCTAAATATTTAGGACTTGCTAATTATGTTTGAGTGTGTGGCTTAATTTCTGTTTTAAATTGAACTGAAATGTTATAATAAGACCTGGTCCTGAGTAAATTCCTCCTCTAAGCAAATATGCGCCCTGTTATGGCTTGTAGTGTTTTATCGCCAAAGTACCACCTGCTAAAAAGGATCCTCCCTATTTATTTATTTACTTACTTTTATTGCCTTTTACTTCCACTAAATAGCCTCCTGCTGCCTCCAAACAAGCAGAAAAATTAGAATATAATTTTAAAAAAGGACCTGAAGTGACGTTCCCAGAGGTGCTATTTTCACAGCGCTCCTTCTCCTGCTCTATTTCATTCACCACATCACACATCTGCACTGAAAGCACCTGTAAAGGAGAAAGAAAGCACAATTTACTGTCAAGAATGCAATATGGCTCTATTACATCTCTATGATTAGGTTATGGGGAAAAATCTGGTCGCATATTTATCATATTCTTATAACCCCGGCCTTTTATGCTTTGCTTTTTCAGTGAGGAGGGACCTCTGGCTCCTAATTTAGTAAATATGCAGAAATGTTCTCTATGTCTGAAATCATAACAAAGCTCTTTCTAGCAAAAGGAAAATAGATGCTATCATGCAAATGGATTAGGAAGTGGAGAGGGGAGCCACAGAGTAGCCCGCCGCGACTGTTCATCTGTGTCAACAGAGGCTGAAAAATGCGGGCTGACAGCCACAGGTCGAGAGACGGCGGGCCAAGGAAAACGTGTAAGATGAGCAGCAGAAGCTTGAGAAGGTCAGGGGAGATGAGTGAGATGAAGCGGGGCGTATTCATGAACTCCCCGAGAAGAGTTTCACCCTGAAAACCTAACGAAAATACTTAAACTACTCAGAGAAGCAAAAGGTTAAAGTAAAGGAGCTCTGCAGCAGGAATCACACCATTAAAACCTCTATTTAGTCCTTATAGGATAAAAAGAGGACAATTTGTGTTCATATGTGTGTAAAATCACCCTGACTGATTGGCCAGCTGGCTTTAAAACCTTCTTAGTCATGGGAAGATTGGGGTCTCTGCTGCTTCTCATCGACAGGAGCCAGATGAGGTGGTTTACAGTAACAATAGATAGTTTGTCCTCTACTGACCAAAACCTGCTTTCAGGTAGGTGTCCTTGAAGGCACTCTTTACTTGCTTTACAGCTGTTAGCTGTCATACTAGCAGTTAGCATGTATATGTTTGTCAATAAAAAGCACAAGAAGAAGAAAATGAACAAGTTTGCTTTTTCTTTTGTTATCATGGTGGAGTCTGGAAGTAAAAGTAAGAGAGTAACATCTTTGGAGGTGAAGCAAAGAGCTAACACCAGAGTAAACATTGGCACACACTAGTTTGGGGGAGCTGAAGGAGGCTACAAAATCACAGACTGATGGTGGCCTAGCTTTGTTGCTACTGGACTTGTAAGAAATAATATTTTTTGTCCAACAGTGTGAATCTTTTTACTTCATGTTAGAGCTAGCTCATTGTTAGCACTAGCTACAGCAGGCTGCAGCAGGGTTGTTTACAACATTTGTAATTCCACTTTCAACCAGTAGGGCGGAGGAGCAGGAAACTGCTCACTTTAAGGGAGGCATTTTCGATATGTCATCTCGGGAGGAGAAAACATGGGTTTGCTGGTGAGATTATATCCGAGAAATCCCGTAGAGTAATTCCAGATTATATGAAGAAGTCAGTTGAGGAGAAGGAGGTCTGGGGATGTCTGATACCAGAACTCGGATTCCTCTTGCGACACAAGTAAATTGACAGTGAAGTACTCGAAAAAATGTCTTTAACTATCTGTGTGCTTTGACTGATGTCTCTGCCGCGATGACATCATCACCCATGGCCTGTGTAGTTTTTTTTTTGTAGTTTTAAGATGAATAATGTTTCAAAATGAAGCGCACTTGAAAGTATTTCAATAATAAACTAAAAAAAACCAACCTAACCCTACAGGACAAATAGTAAAAAATGGGAATGTTGACCATTAAAACTCCCAAATTGATTCAGCTCTGAGTTACGACAGCTTCCCAAACCCAGTGCACAAACCCTGATCTATGTGAGGATTTGCGTCCCCGGTCTCTGCTGCCCTGTGCTTCGCTCACTCTCTCCTCACGTGCATGAGGTCACCCTGACACACAGCCTTGTACACAGAAGTCCTCGTCTGCAACTTATTACAGCAGAAAAGCCAACTTACCTGAAGCAATAGCAGCGGATCAGCTGGGAGGCAGCAGTTTAATCTGCAAACTACGTCTGAGCAAAGCAACATGCACGCTGGAGGAAATCCCCTTTTGATCAGACTCTGTGGTAACCTTACTTTTGATTATCTGGAAATAGACCACGGGTCAGTAACAATAGAGCTCTTATTAAAGGATCAGCATCATTATGAGTCATGAAACCAAATCAAATCACAGAATGTGATTTTTATTTTTTTTGTTGTTGTACAGATGAAACATTTTATTTAAAGAATCCGTTGTCTCTCAGAGATGGAGACATGTCCGGTCAGAGCTGTTGCTCCGTGGCACACAAGCTCGTAACGGTCCCTGCTGTGGTGAAAATACATGCCACGAAAACAAAAAAAAGGACACGAAGTACTGAAAATAAACGCTTGATATTAAAGGGACAGTTTGGATTACTTTCAAGGGGCAGCAGTAGCTCAGGAGGTAGAGTGGGTTGTCCAGTAAAAGGAAGGTTGCAGGTTTGATCCCGGCTCCCACCAGAGAATGCTGCTGTTGTGTCCTTGGGCAAGACACTTAACCTACCTTGCCTGCTGGTGGTGGTCAGATGGACCAGCGTTCAGCAGGCCTCGCCTCTGTCAGCGCGCCCCAGGGCAGCTGTGGCTACATTGTAGCTCATCCCCACCAGCGTGTGAAAGTGTGTGTGTTAATGGACGGATGACTGATTGTGTTGTGAAGTGCCTTGGGGGGTTGGAGAACCCTAAGAATGTGCTAAATACAGACCATTTTTTACTTTCTCAGCCAAGAAAACTGACTCACAAATAAAAACATCAAGTCCACCGATGTAAAGGTTTTCAAAACTGATATTTTTAGGTTTTTTTAAGGCAGGATAACTTCTGATCAATCATTTGTAGACGTTTCATTTTCTGGCAACAAAAAATTTCAGCAGATTAAATGAAATTCTAGAATCACAATTACATGAAACAAGTTATTTAACAAACAAGAAAAGATCACGCACTGTTTAGAGTTACACCTGACATGAAGCTGTGGGTAATTTGACCAGACTAGTTAGATTATTTATAAAGCTTATAATGGGAATCCCGTTTTATGTTTGCAGAGTAAAATCTACAAAAAGAACATAACGGCTGCTAATTGCAGCAAAGCACGTTTCACAGCCGTTTTGCGATGCTATCATGTCTGATAGAGAGGAGGCTTTAGACATCCACATATAGCATCACTAAAGGATGAAAAAGGTGAGTTTTGCAGGATATGTCCCCTTTGTTGTATGTATTTTATTTTAGAAATTCAACCCAACTTTTAGATTTTCCAAGAAGACAGAAACAACCAGAAAGTTTTGCTTTCATCAGGCAGACAAGCAGATAGTGGAATGTGTGCATGGCTTTAGCCTGCAGCCTGCAGGGATCAAGCCTCCTTTGGTGCAGCATGTTGGTTTATTTTTCATACAAGTCTGTGAATTAGAGGAAAAATCACACCAGAGTTCAGAGGATTGCATTCACGCCAGCGGCTGAGCGTCCTAACCCAAAAAGATCCAAGCCACCAGTTTTAAAATGCAGAAGACAACGAGATCGTTCCTGCCCCCTCGGCACTGCAAACATATAAAACCTCCAATATAACAGATCATCCATAGAGCATTGTAAAGAGGGTGATGCATCAAGCTGCCACCTCCAAACTGTGCAGCTGATGAGTGGACTTCTGCAAAAACCTTGGAGACTCACACATTTACACACACAGCTTCCCAGATGGCAAAACAAGCCATAAATACCTGTCAGCTGTGATGGTTTGTTAGTGCAGAGCGCCCCACGTTTAACTATCATTTAAAATAGCTGCCATCTTTGTCTTGTTTGAGGATGAGAAAACAATCAAATAAAACAAATGGGAAGAGCTGAGAGGTAAATGACAGGAGAGGCTTGTGTCAGTGTGTGGACAATCATTTCAAGGCGTTTACATCTATCCCATATCTCACTGTGGGGCAAAATCTACATCAGCTGTTAAACGTGGGATTTATCGGCCAGTAGAGGAATTGTTAGCGGGAGACTCAAACTAATCTTCACCAGACAAACAACATAAACACAATAAATATTTGCTGCTTCCTAACACTGACAGCTCATCTAAGATGCTGAATATTACAAAGAGCTGTATACGAGTTCTTTTTCCAAATGCCGTGAAGAAAGAGACTCGGAAAATCAATGCATTGTTTATTTATGCAAATGAAGTACTAATCCAGGAAGTTTGATATAAACTCGGAGGGTGACAGGCCATAACTCTAAGGTCAACTGGTTATTTATTTCTGCATGCGGCACAAAGTCAATGCAAGGCTTCTATAATAATGTCACATTAAAACATAAAGAGTGGTTCTATAATGTAAATGTGTCAGAACATGATGGAATAAACTGTCAAGGGAAAATGAGCTTCATTGTTATTGATTACAGGCTAAAAACAAGAATGTCCAGTGTCCAGCTTGAGCTTGTTTACAATGAACTATTGTGCTTATTTGTTTTGTGGATGCTTTTATTCACAGAAACTTGTAGTAGAAAAATGCAGTCGACTCACCTAACGTGTGTGTTTTCAGTCTGTTGGAAGAAAAGAAACCTGGAGAAAACCCACACATGCATGAGGAGAGCATGCTAACTACACTCAAAAAGGCAACAGTGCTACCAACACCACTTACTCCTGTCCCGCAAATTCACTAAATCACGGGAGAATTGCAACGCCATGCGTGATTTCAGACGTCCACACAATAACAAGCAAGGACAGTTGCATGTATCCAAAAAGGTCTGTGGTTTATTTTGTGTTCTGTTTACATCCGGTACGGTGGTTTCACAGGAAACGAAGTACGTTAATCTGCACATGACTTTTATTTTGAAAGTTTCCAGATATTTTATATTGCTTTCCTGTTTGATTTCCTGTCTGGCCTGGTCTGAACTGTGGAGTTTGACGTGTTTTCGAAGCATAGAGCGTAAAAAATAGACTCGAAATGTAATCTTCTCTTCTGGGACGCATCCAGAACATTACACTTTGCTATCAGACAGGAACCCGTTCACTATTTGCCGTTTTGTGACCGTTTTGCAATGCTTTCATGTCTGATGGAAAGCTGGAGTAAGACCTGCAAAGCGTAGTGCGCAGCCATTAGCTGCAAATTATTAGTCAGTTGGTGTGTTTCCACCTGTTGTGAGGTGTTGCATTTTTGCGTAGTGACACGTAGCTTCGCTTAATTTACGCTTTGAGTCTTCTTATGTGCTATGTTAGATTGGATCAGTCTTAGCAGTTCAGATTGAGCCAGACAGTCAAACACAAAAGCAGTGTAAAACATCTGGTAACTTTCAAAATGCACATGAAGATTTCCCGTTGCTTAACTAGTTAAAAAGTACGTCATTACCTGTGGCGCCTTGGTGGTCGAGATAAACCGAACAGAAAATAAACCAAAGACCTTATGCGTCCATGCTGCTGTCTTTCTCCTTGCTTTATATCATGTGAACTGGCATAATCACGCATGATCTTGCAATTCTCCGATGATTTTGTGAGGTGTTGATACCAGCTGTATGGGAGGCTTTTGCTCATTGTAGAAAGGTACGCACAGGTAAAACGCTTCAATTACGTCATGCACTGCTTACGCACCTGGGTTGAAAGCTGTTAAGAACTGAAAAAATAATGTCAACTTTGTTATGCTAACATGCTAATGGACAAAATGCAACAAACAAAGTTAAACACAAATGATCCAGTTTTTGACAAACCTCTGAATTAATAAAGTTGATTACAGCATTTATGATGAAGACGTGATGTTTGGTTAAATTTGGGAGGATTTAACATAATTAGGATTAGCATCTGGAACAATTCTGTTGTTTTATCAGACAAAAATCCCAAGTTAGCTAGCTGATGCAACATTCACAGCAGTTTTTAAATTCACATAAACTTAGTCACCAGTCACACATGTCGAGCAGGTTTGAGTTTTTCATAAAGCAGCTTTCAGAGGAATTCATAAACATTGCTTGAAACACTGTTTCTAAACATTGTCCCCTCTTTAAAAAACTGCTGTTTATAGATCGTAGTCAACCTTCCAGTATAACCCCTGTTAGTAATGGTGTTGTATCAAGTAACAACCAGTTATCAGTAATGAGCATTCACGAACACTGACAGTATCAGTGGTGATATTAAAGTAACACTGGATAGTTTGTCAAACTTTCAGCTAGAGCTTTAACATTAATATCAGTGATTTTTGAGTTAGAAACGTAATCAGTTTCATATTTGACACCATTCTGCAGCCCTCTGCTGCAAAAACTACACTTAATAGTTTTGTGGAGCAGGAAGGTGTTCTAGGAAGGGCTCTTTACCTGCTTAAAAGTTGTCAGCTGTAATGCCAGCAGTTAGCATTTTCTGTTCTCCGATCGACAATAAGAAGCACAAGAAAAAGAAGAAATTAGATTTTTTCTGTTGGCATCATGGTGGAGGCTGGAAGTAAAAGTAAGAGAGTAAAATCTCTGAAGGTGAAGCAAAGAGCTAAAACCAGATGAACATCGATGCAGCCTACACTAATTTGATGGAGCTAAAGGAGGCTATAAATCTCGGACCAGTGGTGACCTAGCTTTGTTGCTACTGAACTTGTAAGTTATAAATTTTTTGTCCTACAGTGTGGACCTTTTTACTTTGTGGTTTATTTCAGTATTTGTTGGCTCATGTTAGAGTTAGCTTGTTGTTAGCGCTAGCTACACAAGGCTGCAGCAGGGTTATTTATGAAAGTTGTAATTCCACTTTCAACCAGTAGGGCAGAGGGGCAGGAAAATGTTCTGTGTTACTTTAGGAGAACAGTCAGGAGGAATGAGACAAACTATGTGATCTGTGTTGATAAACTGTCTCCCCACACTGTGATCATTTACAGATACTCACATTTAAATAACTGTTGAGTTTTTGGGCTATATTCTGTAAGTCTATCCTGCTACAAAAAGTAGATACATAATAGAAGAAATGGACTGAGAATCATAATTTTTTATTATTTTTTTTTATTTGTTCATTTCAGGCACAACAAAATACATATATAAAACATAAAGTGCACATTTGTACTGGCATCAAGGATAACAAGTCTATTTATTTAGCCTAAAATGACATGAAAACAGATTAGATTAAATATTTGTGCATAAGAATGTGTTTTTCTGAACTGCACCTTGAATTTATAAATGTAAACGCATTCTGCAACCCATACATGCACAGTCCATCAACATAAAAACAAGTTGCCGTGGGTATAAATTAACTGATTTTGATCTAAAAGCTGACAGAAAACAGATGTTCAAGTCTCTGCACAGCCAAAAATGTAGTTATAACAGATGTTTTCTGTCACTAAAATCACCTTTCTGTAAACCTACTGGAGGATATTTACTGTGACACTAAGCGGATCAAATGTGCAACATGAGGATTTACCATCGACATAGAAATATATTTACACGCTGATTAAGAAATAGCTGTGCAGCCTTTTGTTAAACATAGTTTCAGATCGGTGAGCATGTTGCATGTCTCCACCGTCTCCTTTGAAATTAACAGCCATCTCTTATAGCAGAGATGTTATTGCTGCTGTGATAAATGCCTTAGGTGCACTGGAAGACAGACGCAACAACATAAAGTCTGAATTAATGCAGGACTTTTATGAATCCATTGCTACATGAACTGATAGGAAACCTTTTTGTAGTTTGTTTTGGACTAACATGTTATTTGGAGTTATTATGAGCTGCAGCTCATGTTTATGCTTCGGTTTGACCTTATCCTTTACTGTACAGCCACAACAGGAAATCACACAGCAGTGCTTGAACACAAGCTGTTTAGATAAAGGCGAGGTTTATTTATTCAGATAGTTCCTTTCTGGTGTCAATCAGCCCAGTTTGTTTCTCAGAAGCAGCAGAGAGGAGGAGATATCATCGCCCACCCTTGCTGTCCTTTCCCTCCACCGCTGCTTAGTGTTAAGTTGATAACAGTGACATTCAGCCACTAACACACACTTTTTAACCACTTGTGGGATTTTTTTGTGCAGTTCTCACCCTCACGTTTCCTCACTTGACATATTGATGAAACCTGTCAGGCTGTGTTATTGTAAGGCAGCTCGGCGACGGCACATTAAGGGAGCCACTAAAGTATGTCAACGGATGACGATTGTGTTAATCTAAGGCGTCGGGGTGGGCCGGACACGTGAGAATGTTCAGAGGTGAAGAGGGGGAATTTTCTCACACCACTTCGTGGATGTGCTGAACAACAGGCAACGTAAAAATCACTGCTTTAATACACAAGGATGATTTTCTCTTTGCCCCAGAATTATTTTTCATTTTCTCCCATGGCTTTTACAAAAACAGGATAAGAGGCATCACTGGAATCATGTGGAAGCTGAGCGAGGAACGTTTTAAATGTCACAAGAAGGATGTTGCAACCACCTGCAGTGCAGTGAAATGTATGAAGCAGGCCAACAGAGAGCATAAGTTGAAGTAATTTGTGAGATTACTAAATCTTCAAAAGTGAGGTTTCATACAAACACGAGTTTAAAAACACTTAGAATTTAGAAATAAAAATATTTATCATCAAAAAAAAACAGTTGGATTATTTCAAGTTGTTTAAAGTGACTGTGTGTACTTTTCCATGGTGACGGGGGCAGTAGATACCAAAAAGGTTGCAAGCAAGCAGTATTTTTGTGTTGGAGTAAGACCTTACCAACGGATGCCCATTAGGATCAAAAAGCCCTGAGGAGTGCAAACTTCATCTAAATGACAAGCACATTAGACTCCCTTTCATCACTGGCAACAAGTGAAGAGGTAAATGTGTAAAACAACATTTAAGACATTTAACATTTAAAAATGGCGAAAGTTTTGGAACCGTTTGTAACAAATCAATTAATGCATTTTGTCCTCATGGGCTCCCGTAGAAGGAAACATGGGATCTAATATGGCGACGCCCAGAGACTTACACCCGCTCCCATGTATTTTAGACCTGATTTTTTGGTCATATGTTCAGAAGCTGCCAATATTTTTCAACAACTGGGCATTATTTCATGCATTATCAAATTTTTGATGGAAATTTTCAGAAATGAATGGTAAAAACTACACATTGTCTCTTTAACCCTCTTATGACCATAATTATAACAGGGCCGCATGGTATTTTTTTTAAATCTTATGGCTGTAAAATTGTAATAAAAAGTGGAAAGTGTGTGTAACTCTTCTCCTTTTTTCAGAACAACCTCAGCTTTCAGTGTATGGTTTGTATTTAGAATTTATTTCTATTAAAGCCTTTAAAAATCAGCTTAAAAGTGAAAAAAGCAAAAAACGGGTTAGAATTTTTCATATTTATTACTGAACAGGAACTTCTAAATGACTTGGGCAAACAATTTGGAATGAACAATTTAAACTTTGAACTGTAACGCATCTATTCTTAAAAAAGTTTTAATCTTGGTATCTTTTTTAGCAGTTTTTAAGACCATTTCTTTTTGTAAACTTTCAGACGTTTTTTATTTTTATTTTATTTTAGCAAATAGTTGAGGGTTGTTCAAATAAAAAAATAAAAAATAAAGACCGAACAAACATTCATACCCTGGTTCACTGGAGATCTCCTTCTTCGTGGTCACTGTCTTCAGATATAAGCCTTCTGGGACACCTAATAGGTCTTGTTGATTTTCTTTGAGGCATTTCTATAATTTCATGCCGGCTTTTATGCTAATTAGCTTCCCCATTCCTTTATCCGCTTTCACCGCGGTGCGGCGCTGTACAGCAGGATTTCCCCTCGTAGCGATATTTTCCATAACTCTGATTGCTTCATGCTATAGATCGTTGGAAAGCTGCTTTTATGTACTTTTAGGAACCGTTGGAATTTTGTGAATCTGATCAGCCATTCAAAAGTTATAAAACGGAGCATTTTGGATGACAAACTCAGAACGTCTCTGAATCTGTGTTGTGATTCGTTGCCTCAAGACAGGGAATCCCGGTGGCTACTGTAATGTATTGTATATGCCCGAAAAGCCCCATTTGTAATCTTTTCAGCACTTTTGGAATTTTACAGATATATTGAACAGTTCAGGAATTGTGGTAATGAGAATTACGCATGTTAAAATCCTGTCGGCAGCGACATGTTGGTAATAAGAGGGTTAAAAGTGTGAAAACTTGTTTAGTTGGTGCGTTTGCAGTTGTCTCTGGTAGGAATGAATGCCTTGCAAGCCGTACCCGGGGCAAACCATGCCCAGAAACTCTTGGATCAGCATGGATAAGTCAGCTGCAGCAGAAAGTGTTATTTCCTGTACATCTTGCCTTGGATTGGATAACAGTAACATGACTCTACCACCGACTTGCAATGTGGATGTTTTATCTTCACAAATAACCAAGCCTGGAGGAGTTTTTCTGTGGTGTAGTCGCTAATGCTAACAGTCAGCTTCAACTGTACAGAACGGTCTCGGCTGTTTCCTGGACGCTAAACCAACAACAGTCTTTGTCGTTGTTCATCAAAATGGGTGAGTCTATGAATGTTAAGTGACAGTGTGACATAGATCCTGGGACGTAATTTTGGGGGGGGACGGGTGGGACATGTCCCCCCCACTTTTTCAAAAGGCAGTTTTGGTCCCCTGCACTTTTTTCCGTCCAAAAACAATGTTACGCTCCATTAAATGGATTTGGTTGAGCACTAGGACCGAAACGGAAACCGCTTTACTATTAGACCCGCCCAAAAGCTAATCTATTGGCTCTGCTGATACTTGCTAACGTATTATTGGCTGTTGCTGCTGTCACTCAAGTTGTAAACAGTCAGAACGTGCTCACGTTGTTTTGCTAGTTTGGAGCCGCTAGGGAACACCGGTACTGAGTCACATCGTCAACTAGACGCTGTGTAATATCAGAGCTCAGCTCAGCTTCCATTACATAACATTTGAATAAGTGTTCATTTGTGAGTCTTTGGTAGTTAGGCACAGCCAGGAGGCAGCATGTCAAGAAAACGAAAAGTGGATAGAAGAGACTTCTTTCTAAGTCAAAACGTAAGTTGGAACATGTGACACCCCTGCATTAAGCTCAGACTCACCTCCTCCTTCACAAACATACTCAAAACTAACTTTTACAAACTCATCTCCTCCACATAACTGACTCCTCAGACACAATTTATTCGTATTATTATAATTATTATTTTTTTTATTATTACTATTATCATCATAATTATTATTACTAGTAGTAGTAGTAGTAGAAGTGTAACTTCAAAACTTTTATCATTTAACTTTATTGTAAACTTATCTATTGCAATGTATATTTTCACATTAAAAAGCTCTGAAAAATGAACAGTATCATCATCGTCAACAGATTTTTTTAAGCTTAATGTCAAAGATGTACACTTTTCATTAGATTTATCTTATTTTTTCCATTTATTTTTCGTGTGTAGAAATGCAACAACTGTTTAAACACTTTTAAGGGAAAAACATATTTAATATGTTTTTATACACTCAAATGTTAGGGTGATGATCATGTGTAAAACATTAGTTCAGCATGTCCTCTAACACAGCAAATGAACAAACGGCCAGATCTCAGGAGGGACCGTTTATGTATAAATAATTTTTATACTTTTGACTAGGCCTGGGAATGTAACAAATTTTGCTGGACGATATTTTGTCCAACAAATTGTTGATGATAAGCGATATCATTGTCAACATTATCTAGACCAAAATAACCACTAATATGATGTTAATATATCATAATAATGCAAGTACACCCTTTAAAATGCAACAAATAAACCTTCATTTAACATTGAAATGTCCAGAACCAGAACTTCTAAATGAATAAAAATAACAAACAAAAATTGAATAAAAAAAGAACCTCACTCCCTGTTAGAAAATGTTGCACCAAAAACAATAAAAAAGACCCAAAACAATAAATACAATGGCCTATCCATTGTCAACAGCCAAAACTGCACTTCAATAATGATAATAAATAAAAATAATAATAGAGTTGTACATTTTTTAACTTTGATATATATATATATATAGAGGATGGAAAAATTATTGAGATGGGCACGTGACGTGTCAAGGGGTCTTTACATAACACCCCCCACCCCAAATCCGCACAAGCCTGCTGTGTCCCCCCCACTTCTGAAATCAAAATTTCGTCCCTGCATAGATCTGTGAAGGTTTTCGAATCCTAGAGTTTCACGGTTTATTTTCTGTCAGAAGCTAATGCAGGAAATAGGTGTAGGAGACTATTTTCATGTTCAGCCCGCATGAAAAGCTCAGAGTGACTGACAGAGGTGTGACCAAGTCACTGCTTTGCAAGTCACAAGTAAGTCACAAGTCTTTCCAGTTAAGTCTCGAGTCAAGTCCAAGTCAAAGACAACCAAGTCCAAGTCAAGTCCAAAGTCAATGATCTGGAAGTCCAAGTCAAGTCCAAGTCCTCAAATTTGAATTTTCAAGTCATAATCAAGTAATCTGTCCAACTTCAATTTAATGACAATGATAATAAATAAATTCCAGAAATAAAGCTTCTTAAAGCTTCATTTATTTGCTCAAACAAACAGAAAGTGTAACTTAATTATAAACAAAGTGTTGCTTTATGTAGCAGCACAAGATCAAACCCAGAACGAAGAATGATTCACGGTTTTTGTCCATGTCGTGTGACTTTTGTGTTAAACTATCAAATATGCTCAAGTCATCATCAAGTCAACAGATGCAAGTCGATTCAAGTCGCAAGTCATTGGCGTTCAAGTACGAGTCAAGTCGTAAGTCTTTATAGATTTTATCAAGTCAAGTCAGAAGTCATTAAAATAATAACTCGAATCTGACTCGAGTCCAAGTCATGTGACTCGAGTCCACACCTCTGGTGACTGATAATAATCAGAAATAATCAATAAACAATGTTTTTTATGTGTTCCGAGCCTTTAAAGTCTTATTTTGGTTTAATTGTCTTAGCAGAATAAAGCTTGAGGTTTATTTAAAGACAAACTGAGTAAATAAATATCATCCCATCTCCAGCATGCAAGACTCAAGATGAGTTTATTGTGAATGTTGTAGTTATAGTCATTTTTTTAGTTACTACCACATCACATTGTTGCTCAACATCTGCAAAACCTTGTTTGTTTGTTTTTTTGTTTTTTTACTTTTTATGTTGCCCTAGGTTAATTGGCTGTAGGGAACAACCCAAATTTTATTTACTCTAAAAATAAATCTCTTGCAGAAATGCTTTCTGAGTTTGCTAACAGAAAAAATTGGGTTGACCCAAACGGTTAGCCATATAATTTTGAAAGAAATCCTCAAAAGTTGATTTGGTGCTCAAAGAATCCGTTTGAAATGATTCTGAGCAACACCAGAGCCCACATTTCAGCTCAATATCTATAAAACTAACAGAATTTTTTTTGTTGTCCTTAGTCTTTTTGGCTGTTACGGCCATCTTTAATTAAATTAATGTCAAAAGAAAACAGAAATCCAGTCAAACCATCAGTTTCATTCAAATCCATCCAATAAGTTATTTAGCTTGCACGGAAAACATCATCTCCCACCTTTTAAGAATGTGTGTGTGTGTGTGTGTGGGGGGGGGGGGGGGGGGGGGATAATAAACCATAGCTGAGGCTGTTTATATAAAAGTCTCTTATTTGCCAGAATGACCTTGGATTAAGGTCCTTAAACTTAAAGTGAAAGTTGATTTCTGTCTAAAACAGCTGCTAAAAGAACGTCACCTTGTTCTGACTCATCTGCGGACAAAAGGGATGAAAAATGCTTCAGAAGTCAAGATGTTTGGAGGAGACACATGAGCAGAAACATCCTTGAACCAGACAAAAGAAAAATAGAAAAACGTTCTCTTATAGGAGCAGATGCATTGAAGGTGTATAGATTTCAACCCCCAACAGCATTCATAGGGTATGGACTTACTTTTGGGAGAGATCCATAAAGCAGCAGAAGATAAATCAGCTGTAAAGAATCCATCATCTCCTTGAAGTCTTTAATTCCTCGTTGATTTGGAAAATTCTTTCTAAAAGTATTTGAACATGATGAAAGAGGAGCCGTGCGAGGCGAAGAGCTGCTGCTGCTCCATCGGGCTGCGCTCCGGTCTGTGTTCTCCTCCAGCAGCAGAGCTTCAGCTGCCTGTCCCTCTCTCCTCCCCTCAGCCATTCACAGCTCCACACCTCCCCATCCCAGAGGAGCTCTAACAAGCTGTCAGTCAGACAGCTGGTAATTAAATCTCATGTAATCCTCCTCTATTAAGGCTCAAATCAAACTGTCTAAACAAGCAGCGTCTAATTTTGAATAAACATCCATGCTGGTTTTAGTGATAAGTTGACAGATGGAATAAAGCTGCAGGAATCATTCATGTGGATTTTCACATTGACATTAAAATACTTTACAAAAGTTTTGGTGTTTACGTTTAAAAACATCACTGTGGAGGTTCCTCCAGCCATTTCTCAGTGTTAGTATTATTTAAATATCTTTTTCCACACGCTGGTTTATTATTTCATTTTGTTGCAATATTGTAAGATTACTAATGGGTGCACACATTCAGTAATTTATCTTACACATAGTTTTTGATCATTAACTATTTTCATTTGTATTCTGAGATTGGATGAACTGGCAGAGAGAGGGGACACGCCCAGTGTAACTCCATGCAGGAAGTGGAACATTCCATCTGGCTTCTGGAAGCAGGGAGCATGATAATGAAGAAACCAGAAACCAGATGTTCTGAAGCTCTATTGAGTTTACCAGATTTTGGTAGGATGTATTAGTTAAACTTTTTTTGTGGTAGTTATACTTTGTTGACTTAGTTTCCTAAGTTTATTTACTGTTTGTCTTAGTGTTTCCCCTGTCTCTCCCCTCCTCGTTGTCTGTAGGCTAGCCTTTGTGTATAAATTCCCCTGTGTGTCTCAGTTTTTGGAGAGTCTTGCTTGTTACTTTTAGTTAAGGTTAATTTTTGTGGCCATTTTTTCCTTTGGGCCCGGTTTTGTTTTGATTTTGTTTAATTCTTTATGAAATAAATGGAGAAAATATTCTTTTTATACCATTGTCCTGGAGTTTTACTGCTCGGTCCCTGACAATCACCCTTTTTATAGGAAAATCTGCAGAAAATTATTTTAATGTCACCCTTTCATGTTCCTGCACAGGTGGAACAATGCAGCTGCTGATTTAAAAGGACAGTTTGGATTTTAATTGGTGTTCTGTGGACTTGCTCTTAGTAATCAGTGTCTTACCTGCAGTAAAATCGGCTCAGACCAGCAGTACGTGAAAAAGCTGTTAATTTTACATAATTATGACAGAAATATGATGGGTGTACAGGAAAAGCCAGAGGCAAAAGTATTGCTGCAGTAGCAGCTCAGGAGGTAGAGCGGGCTGGGCCCTTTATAGACTAGCCGTTTGCTCATCAATCTGGTCAGAATTTATCTCTACTTTTCCAAACTGAGGTTGTTCATGAGCCATCTACAGCAGAGAAAAGCTCTGAATTCTCTCTTCTGAGGTTTTCAGTGATGAAGCGTTTGAAAACTCAAAAGAGCAACGTTTGGGTTTGAATTTGGAACTGCAGATCAGAGAGAAGGTCTGGCTTTTCATGGCCGTAATGTGGGAAGGAGTCAGCCTGTTGTGTCACTTAAGGTTTCTACATTTATAAAGAGACATGCACCTCACAGCTGCTCCCAGAAAGTCCATTACCCAGATTGCACCAGTTCATTGCTAACGTAATAAAATGTGTGCAGAGATAAATCCAAAAAAGAAATAAAACAAATCTCACATTCTCTGCTGTAAAGTGTTTTTGTCCTAGCCTAGGATCTAGACCGTCGTTTGCCGAAGCAAAATCAATTTGCGTTGCATGTCGGTCTAGAAACGCTCCAGTGAAACCTTCGAAAGCCCAGTCAGGATTGCTGCCGACCAATCACAGCGCTCTATCAGCCAGGTGGGCCAATCACAGCACGTTTATTTTAAGAAATTATGTATTGTGTTACATTTTTCTATGTTTTATGTAGTTCTTCCATGATGTAATGGCAGACTACCCCATTGACTGACATCTGTGGCGGTCCAATCACAGCGCTCTATCAGCCAGGTGGGCCAATCATAGCACTCAGTAGGTGGAATGTTACTGAAAACAAAGATGGCGACTTCTCGTTTGATTGGGGCTTTTCTTTGAGTCAAGAGCAGATAGAGGCACTTAAGTTTATTTAGGAAAAGGATGTATTGGCATCTTCTTTGACGGAGCATGGCGAACTGCCTCGTTGACTGACACCTATAGTGGTGAGTACGTTATGTTGTTTGTTCAATTTCCCTCTGGGATTAATAAAGTATTTTTGAGTTATCCAATAGCATGTGGGGACAGTTTGAAAGACAATCGCAGATCCCACCCCACGACTGAGAGCCGTTAATGGACCAGACTTGTTCTGCTCTCATATAAAACTTTTTGTATAATCTTCTGTCTGTCCTTATCAACAAAAGCCCAAAATGTGACAAAAGAAGAAAGAACTTCCAACCTTTTTCTTATATTATAGCCCAAAGAAAGTCATAGAAAGATGATTTCTGCAGAGATGTGTCAAACTGATATGTCTGTAGGCTCCAGCAGCACCCGTTAAATCTACCTGTCGTCTGTAAAACCCCCTACAGTCACATAAAAGCAGCCTTCATCCATCCTGACTGTCACATCGGTCGTTCGTCTTCTTGAGCTGCAGATCGTGTCTGTGTCTTTGCCGATTGACTGCCACTCGCAGCCGACTGGACCTCACAGCTTCCTCTTCACTCTCTGCCTGACTCCTGTTTGCATGAGCTCACTCATAAATATGGATGGGGGAGACGGAGAGCCACTACAAAAAAGTGAGTCTTCACAAAGAGCAGAGATGTGCTCCAGTTTTATCTGCTCTTTGTGAGGGTCAAAGGTTATCTTTGTTTGTGGTTACAACTTAAGCTTCAGCTTGAAAGCCAAAACCTTTTTTTATCTTTCTCTGAAGAGTCAAACAAAATTTTCTTGATTAAAAACATAAAAAAATAAGGCAGCAAAGAGAATGATTCACAGTTACTAAATAATGTCTTTTAATGGTGCTGAAATGAAGCTTTTTCATGATTAAAATATAAATTAAATTTAAATTATTATTAATGTAAACAACACATGTTAACTACTGACTTAGTGTGAATGCAAAAATGGGAAAAATACTTCCATCTATTTCTTTTTTGTTTCTATTGATCAAAAAGTCTGACCTTTAACTCCCTTTTCATTTAACAGACAGTAGATTGAGGACATGCAGTTCATAGGAGATTTAAAATCTAAACAATTCCATGACCTTTAAAAAATAAAATCAGTCAAAGTAAATAAACTGTCAAATAAATCATTTCACTGAATCTGAGGCAATAGAAAAAACATTGGGGGGGGGGGGGGAATATGTTCTTATCATGACATGTTCTCTTAAAACTAACCAGTTATACTTAATCTTAATTTGTTTTAATCCACTATGTTTGAATGTATTGTCTTACAGCACCTGCATTGCAAATTTTTCGCTTTCTAAACCTGAATTATCAACCTAAATAAGTAATGAGATATTTCTGCACAAAGCAACAGTTTCTTAAATTATGTAGACCTCTGTCTCTTAACACGATTCTGTTCAAGTCTTCTGCCTCCTTGTGGAAGATCTAAGTTCTGGAGGAGGTAAGTGCCAATTACATTTTGTTGCTATTGTTGTATTATTGTAAGTTTAGCTGATGTAATGCTTTATAATTGTGTCTTTGACATTAGCATTTAAACATATCAATCTTGAATATAAAACCATTTTCTGACCTTTAGATCATGTAACGAGTTAAACACGTGTCACACATGAGCAGGAGGCTGAAAATCACAATAAAATCCAAATGAGGAAATATTAGCGTTAGCATGCTCTGTCGGCTCTAATCTCTCCAAGGAATTGTAATTTGTGCCTTAAATGTGTTGAACACATCAATAAATTCGTTTGCAGTGGTCTCTGGTAGGAATCAATGACTTGTAAGTCGTACTCCAGGGGTAAAAACGCCCAGAAGCACCTGGATCAGCACAAACAAGTTTGCTGCAGCAGAGAGTGTCAGCAGATGGCAGGATTTAGGGTCTTATTTGCTGATATTTGGACATCTTGCCTCGGATTGGCTAACAGCAACACGACTTTACCACCAACTTTGTTTGCTCTGAGGCATGGATGTTTTATCTCCACAAGTAACACAAGCCTGGAGGAGCTTCTGTCATGTGGTTGAGTTGTAAATGCTAACAGTTAGCTTCTGCTAGCTAAGACGTTCAATGGTGATTCTGTTTCAACGTCTATTTTCAATCAGAAGCTAAAGCAGGAGATATGTGTAGGAGACTATCATCATGTTCAGCCAGATTATATTCAGAAATACTCATTAAAGCATGTTTTTCAGTGTTCCACACCTTCAGTGACTCACAGATCAAAGCATTCCTCTGAAATTGGTCAAACTTAAAGCAAAAATACTCCCTCACCAAAGAAAGAAAGAGAAGTCTAAGTAAAAACCTTCACAATGCCCAAAGAACCAATGCTTGAAAGAAATATATGTAGAAATGAGGGATGACTCAGCACTTTTGAAAAGCCTAATGTTAGTTTGGTCAGATCAACTGCGTTGAGTTTTGGTGATTGTTAATAATTCCTGTTTTTATCTTTAAACTTACTTTAATGTCCAACTATTCATGACGTCTAGAATAAAAGACACAGTTGTGTTTTATAATAGAAATAAAAAAATACATTCCATGTTTTTACCCTCGTTAGATTTTCCTTTATCACTGGCCACAATTAGAAGTATGCAACATGACCATCGTCATTATAATCCACCCTGATGTGACCACACAATGCGTCTCCATTAATCCTCCCACTGCTGCATCTGCTGTTCATCCGTCCACCAAGCTGAGTATTGTTCCTCTCGCCATTTAAAAAAAGAGCTGCACCTAAAGGTGAAGGTAGGAGCGTAACTGTACGAGTGCTGCTGTTAGCTTGTGATTCAGATATGTGCAGACAGCAGAGGCTGGTCGCAGCAAACAAAGCAGGAGGAAATTGGGGAATAAGCTTCTAAATCTGGGATAAATTTTCACTGAAAGCTTCTCTTTGTTGTTTGTGAACAATGTGATTGTGGCCTTGTTTCAGACAGGAAGTAAAAAACTGATTTCAAAACTAATAGGTATGAATGAATGAAAATCCAATGAGAAGTTTGCACCGTTTTTATTATTGTGCATTACAAACTAGGTTCGATGTCAATACACCTCAGCTGGGTTGTCTTTCCAAATGTATCCAATGTGATGCTTCTCCTTTTGACTTAGGGAAAAACATGTAGGTGGGAAATCAAGAGATTTATGTTTTCTTTAGGTTTGTCAATGAATAAAGTTATTCATTTGTGATTCATTTCTGACTATTAATGTACCTTAACATGATATTCTTCGTGTTTCTAATGCATTTATGGGAATAGAAACAGAAAAAAATGCTTCCTTTATGCAGATTGTAATAAAAATGAACTTGTCATCTGTTGTATAATTGCTTTATACAAGTTATTGATCACTACTGTTTGTCAATCACACTTATCATGAGGATGTAATCAAGGAGAGCCGAACATAATGTGATCATGAGGATGTAATCAAGGTAATCCTGGTGGAGGTGTGCAGCTTTGCACGCACATCAGGGAATGTATAAGGAGCAGAGCAGAGCTCAGAGCTGTTAGAGCTGCTTGTTGGATTCTACCTGACGAGGTTCATGGATTACATTTTCTAACTGGGGTGTTCAGCTCTCCACCCATAAGCAACGGCGGGTGTCTGAGTGACGGTGGTTGACTGGGTCCCCTTCCCCTACAAAAGGATTGAACCTTTGTCGAGGCGATGGATGGGCTCCGCGGACCTGGTGGTGTCGGATGTTTGGTCATCGTCCTCCATGTCCTCGCTGTCATCGCACTGAGGGCACATTTCTGTTGGGGGCTCACGGAAGGACAAGTGTTGGAAGAAGGGGTCATGGGCCATCTGGAATTGGTTAGCAGTATGTCCAACCGCACTCAAGGCACATTCACATGCAGAGCAAATGACGCTTGCTACTTGGGAAACCTAACATCTACCGGTAAGATGTACCGGTGCAGAGGATGTCTTAAAATCCGAGGAAGGGTGATCAGCCCAGGGGTGTTGGTTCAAGGATCAACAGTAACCTTTAATTCTGCAACGTGCATCTGTGCATACCATCAGGGGAATGGTACTTGCATACAAAATGGCACAAATTGGAGTATGAAGGTTGATCGCGATTTCCGGATCAGGAATGGAACTGTAATCACAGGAGGACGCGCCTATTTGTACATATTCTGGGTGCTGCCCGACACAGCTAGAGCTACGCAGACAGCTGTAGCTCCCCTGGTTCACACTTGTCAACAAATGGGACAAATAAGGGTAGCCGAATATGTGCGATGGACTGTGAAATTCCCTCCTATTCCGCCTTGCAACAGGAGGAGGCGAGCATGGTATGACACCGTGCTAGGAGGAACTGGAACTTTGTATGGTCTGGCTAACACAGCAAACAATGAGGTAACACGAACTATGCTGTCCAACACTGGAGAATACACCGCACAAGCTGTCACCAAGACTGCAAGATGGATGCCTTCGACTGTATCTAGTCAGCTAGAAGGAAGTGATGTGTGGAAAAGTGTATTTAAATGGAATCTAAAGCTTTGGAATGAAACTTATGATGCATTGCATAATTTGTCACACATAGGTAATTGGACAGTCTGTTCCTTGCAGACTATTCATGCTGAGACACAGAGAAATAGGTTTCAAATACAGGTAATGAGTAATAACTATCATGCATGGCGAACATTATGGAACATCAGTAGTTCATTATGGCTACAGCTACATGCAGAAATGACGATTTGTAATAAATCTATGTGTACTGGATACTGGGATCAGTATAATATGACATCAGTAATGACTGTGTGTAGATATCAGATACTGCCGGTGATAACCACTAAAGGGTTTTGGTATCTCCATGTTAGTGGAGAGTGGTGGGATGTTAAAACAAATCGAACATATGAAGTAAAACACTGTGATGAGACTGATAAGGGTTTAGCCTGCCCATTGGTAAAAGGACATAGCAATCCATGTTTCACTGATTCAAGGGTCGTACTCTGTGATTGGACGGTCACACCCCCAGAGGAACAGTTTTGGCAGGTGGGTCCTAACACCTTATGCGTGGCTACAATGACCAATTCCCCACAGGTACCTTCAGTTCCCTTTTCAGGTTGTCTCAAGGGTATACATATGTGGGAATGGAATAACGTGACCTATTGGTTGAGTAATTACACTGTATCTAGTCGGCTGACTAAGATACAATGGGAGGTTTTACACTCCCCTTGGACACTCTCACTGGAACGATTCAAATGCGCATTGGATGGTTCCACTGAAGTGGCAAAATTGATTGACTCTCATAGGTCCAACCTTTCCAGGCTTATGGTGTCTACTCTTGTGGCACAAGGGGAAATAAAACATGTTGCTACATTGATTGAACAGGCTTCCGCTCATCATTGGTGGGATATATTTACAGGCATGTCGAGTACCGCTAATAAAGTGCTAATTCCACCTATGATTGCAGCATTAATTATAATCAGCATTCTAACATTGTGTAATCTTATTATTTGTTGGTATGTTATTCGATTAAGAAGAGAAATAAATTGGGTAATAATGCAAAGACTACGATGAAAATTAAAGTGGAACTACAAGGTATGTTATAAATGACGTTGGTTTTGATGGGGAAATGGTGATGGATATGTTACATAAATTAGATGAAAAGTTCAAGAGTGGAATGTAATAAAAATGAACTTGTCATCTGTTGTATAATTGCTTTATACAAGTTATTGATCACTACTGTTTGTCAATCACACTTATCATGAGGATGTAATCAAGGAGAGCCGAACATAATGTGATCATGAGGATGTAATCAAGGTAATCCTGGTGGAGGTGTGCAGCTTTGCACGCACATCAGGGAATGTATAAGGAGCAGAGCAGAGCTCAGAGCTGTTAGAGCTGTTTGAAGGATTCTATTTGACGAGGTTCATGGATTACGTTTTCTAACTGGGGTGTTCAGCTCTCCACCCATAAGCAACGGTAAGAGAAATGTTTTGTTCATGATTGATAACTTGTATGAATGCTGGTTGAATAAAGCCTTGTTGTTCCTCTAATATTCAAGTTGTGTTTCATTGTTTCTGGCGTCGACTTGACAACGATCCTGATTAAATAAATATAAAGTGTAAAAAGAGACTTTGAGTCTTTTAAGGTAATTAAAATAAAATAAAACATTTTATTTTAGAACACAGATGTATGTTTTTTATCGCGACAATCTAAAATGACTGTAATTAGGGTCCAGGATGTTCTTTAGAAAATTCTAAACCTCAAATGGAACTGCATGTGAAATAATAGGGATTTACTAAGGCCTCAAATAAAATATAATAAGAAATACAATAGCAATGTTAATGATCTGATTCTTTTTTACTTTCCATTCATATGAGCACTGTACCAGTCTTAACCCTACCCACGGGTATCCATCCATCCATTTTCCTTTGCATATCCAGGGTCAGGTTTCGGGGTCAGCAGCCTAAGCAGAGAGGCCCACACTTCTCTCACCCCAGTGTGTCCTGGGACATCCTTTTGGTCTCCTCCCAGTTGAAAGTGCCAAGAAAACCTGACCAGGGAGGCATCCAGGAGGCATCCTAATCAGATGCCCGAGCCACCTCAACTGGCTCCTCTTGATGTGGAGGAGCAGAGGGTCTTCTGTGAGTCCCTCTCGAATGACCGATCTTACCCTGTCGCTAAGGGAAAGCCCAGACACTGTGTAGAGAAAACTCATTTTGGCTGCTTACATCTGCAATATCGTTCTTTCAGTCACTACTCAAAGCTCGTGGCCATAGGTGAGGGTAGGGATGTAGATCGACCAGTAAAGTGAGAACTTTGCCTCCTGGCTCAGCTCTCTCTTCACCATGACAGACTCTACACAGTTTGGGTGGAGTTGTGGGTGGCCGTCAGAAAGTAATGCGAGGTGATGTGTACGTGACACAAATGCAACAATGGAGGACATGGTAGCGACATACATTCTGCTTAGTCGGTGGCGTTTTGTGAGGCTGTGAAAAGGAGAAAACCAGAAGACGCTGCCAGCAGTACGTTGGAAAACTCCGGAGAAACAGTGACTTCGCTGCCTAGCCAATCAGTTCAGTGCGGTCTTCTGATGTTGCATTTTTGGCCCGGCTCGGTACACTTGGAACCACTAGGAATCAGGTACTGCAATAGGAGCAGCAACCTGGTGCCTGTTACTAATAGAAAAGCCTTGGAACCTCCTCGAGCTGTGCTGAGTTGATACTGGTGGAAAAAGGTAATTTAAGATTTTTCATCTCACATTAAAAAGGCTTTATTTCTTCCCATGGGACCTAACCCTTAGAACCTAAGAACGTTAGCCCTAACCCTAGCTTTAAGTTGTAAAATAATTACATTAACAGAATCTCGTTACACGAGTCGGTGTCCTGTCCCACACCTCACATGATGGAAGGGTAGGTGGGTCGGCAATATGTAAATGTTAGTGATGCTAACCACAGAATAATGCTAGCCTGAGCTACTGCTACTGCTAGCCTAAATTACTGCTAACGTCTTTGTTGGACGAGGAAAAAAAACAAAAAAATATTTTGTTTCTGCACTCGCGTTCCAGAAGTTTTTTGCGTCAGGCAACATTGTAGAACAATCAAAGTAAATCAGCCAATCAGCATGCATCTCATTTCATAATCATGGCCTGACTTAGTGGGAGGGGAAAATCAGTCTAATTCAGCCATTCATCAGAGCTCCTGGGTTACTTTGAGCTTCAACAAAGTTTCATATGCTGGGGGCTCAAGGAACTGTTAAAAAAAAGTAGTTCTGTGGTCTCTTTAGCACTTTTACCCTGAAAGAACGGGGATACATTTCACACATTTCTGGTACATTTTCTGCTGCAGTCAGTGATGCAACTAAAGGGTCTCCTCCTGCACTTTATACAATTAAAGCAATTTTCCAAATACTGCTTCTCACAGAGGGAGACAGTAGTGACGATTAGTGTAATTATGGTCCAGTGTGGGCAGGCTGCCCCAAATACTACAGAACAAAAAACAAAAAAATGTTACTAGCTTTGTTTTAACCGCACGCTGATTTGCATTCTTGAGCTCTTCTAATGTGTTTCTCAACTCATCTTATTTGTTGACATTTGATTTCCAAATCTCAGTTTCCAGCATTCCACGGGCAGTTTTATTCTTTTCGATAAACGCCTTTAAACGTGTCCTAAAGGGTACTTAGAATTCAGTGAGCAGCAGAGGCGCGATAAACGATGCTGCAGGCTGCTGGCAGAAGTGAAAAGGTAGAACATGATCCCCATGGAGCATCATGATGGAGGTACATCGCTGTGACAGCAATCATATTGACAGCCAGCCCGGTTTTCTGTCTTTGAGGTCTGGAGGTACAGCGTGCCCTGCTGTCACGCAAATACTCCGCTGTCATCTTTCAAACTCTGCAGCCAGCTTTGTCTGTCTGTCCACGTCTCTCCCTCTGATGCAATTTGTTAAACCGCTTTAAAACCCTCCATCTTCATTAACTACAGCATTAAAATATGTCAGGCAAGCAATTATCATTCTTAATCCTAATTACTCATGATAAATCAGACAAAATGTACTTTTATGTCATTAGTATACTGTTAAATTGTGCATAAATGTAAATATTAAACACCATTTGGAGAATTTGTGCTATTAACAGCACATTTTTCTAATAACAAAGAGGTTTTTGTTTGTGGCTTAAGTATTGTGTGACATGGCTGTAGGTGATAATGTGCACAGGGATGCTGCAGAGCACAATCGGGCTGCAGCCAAGAAACCGATGCCAACATTAGTGAAGCTTGCTCATAATAAGCCAGTGTGTGTCCAGATTGGCTCTGTTTTTATTAGTAACGGTTGTCTAATTGTTTGTTTAGCTCCTCAAAATTAAAAATTAGGAAACAGATGGTACAAAGTTCAGCATTGATTGTGCTAAAGCCAAGCTGTAATCAGAAAATCTTTATTGGATGCATGTTTAGTACAAATTAAAGTTGGAATCCAGTTTTCCCCTTTTCAGGAATTATGTATGATTCTTAAGGAAATGTGTGAAAGTGATTTTTTTACCCTGAACTGTGATGTAATGTAGGGAGCGTGTCTTTTTTTGCCAATCAGCCCAACACTTTTTCCACTTTGCACAAGATATCTGCACAAACTGTTGAATCAAGCCCGTCTGTTTGCAAAACATCTCATGAACAGGTTTTAACGAAACTCTCAGTTCGTACTGACATGTCATTCATCTGCAACTGGTCGGCTTTTGGAGTCAACTCCAATCAGGATGACCACTAAAGATAATCAATAGGCCCGTTTTCAGTGTCGGAACTTCAGAGTAATTTTAACCAACCTTAATGACATTCGTGTGTATTCACTTCATGATGCCGGCCCAGAAGGATCGCTTTCCAGGCCACTTAATTTATTCCAGGGACCAACTAAGTATTTGTATTGGGGTAAGTGCTTGGAAACGGCCCGTTAGAGCATGACACACACATCTCTAGTGTATCTAATTAGAATTCCATTGCGCTTAAAGCACCAACATCTTAAAGGCCCCACATGGCGTTTTTAAAAAGCTACCCCTCGTCTTTTGTAGAAATGGAACTCGCCGTTGATTTGCATGAATCTGTGCCAAAAATTCACCAAAACAAAGAGCTGAAACTATATTTCAGTTGATCAGACTGTGAGGATCTGCAAATTTACAGAGTTCATTTTCATTTATTTATTCATAAAGCACCTTAATGCCACCAGCCAAGGCTCCCCAAAGTGCAGTACATGATCAAACCATAGATCATATATATTAAAATTAGAGACAACAATAAGACCATACTAAAAATAGATGTCAAAAGACAGAAAAACACACTAAAAACTATCAAATTCAAATGTGCGTAATGCCTAAAAACAATTACAATAAATAAAAACATTCCAATAAAATAGCCAGGAAAATAACAATAAAACCCAAAAAGTACCAAAAATGTATAAAGTTAACTAGTTTGTAATACTGCTTCAATTTAGCTTCCAGACAACTGTTTAATATCTGGAGATCTATTAATTATTCTAGGGGTGTGACTCAAATCATAAATTAATTTAACTAATAAGAGACATTCTAACTAATTAATCTTGATTAATCACAGTTTAATCATTAAAGAAAATTTGCCCTTAGAGCAAATGAGGCAGAGAATCAAACACTAGACATGGATTATGTCATTGTAAACTCAAGCTCTTAATAAAAGAAATAAAATGCCAAAAAAAGGTTGAAAAAACATTCATATCTTATTTTAATAAAAGTCTCATCAGCTGTAAACAAAAATGCTTTATGTGACTGACAAAGTGCCAAAACACAATCAGCTTGATGAGCAATCTAACGCTGAGGAGGTCTGAGTCCAGCTGAAGGACAACCACAGAGCTGCTTGTTCACTTTTTGAACGTGTGATGAGAAACCATGATTTTACATGAAGCAATAAACAAATCATACCATAAAGCAGGTGGTTCTTTCTGTGGAGAAACCCATTTTTCTTTCATTCATTAATCAATTTCATTCATTCATTTATTTATTTATAGAGTGCCTTCCTGCTGCCAACCAAGGCAGCCCAAAGTGCTGAACACAGCAGTGTAAAATTAACAAGCATTAAAATAATAAAGGATACATCATAACAAGTAAAAAGTACTATACATTAATTCATGTTAAGTACCAAACCAACAAAATCATAGATAAAATCTTCATTTAGCTGAAAACTACATGCAAACAAAGACTAAAAGCCTGACACAATCAGTTAACACAATCAGATCAGAGGCATAACAGGGTGCTGTGAGTATGTAGTGCATTTTAATTTTGCTTTAAAAGCCCCAAGTGTGGTTGTGAGTCTTAATTCCAGTGGAAGGCCATTCCAAAACTTTGGGGCAAAAACACTTAAAGCTTGATCTCCGCGACTCCATTGGGTGCAACAATAAAACAACAGCATAAATCTGAGCTAGGAGCAGAACAAGATGTTCTAAATGCTTCATTCTGAGAAGATGACAGCATCTGTCACTGTTTGAAGGGCTTCTAAATGATGCCCACACAGAGGAGTGATGTGACTTTACCGAAACGCAGTGTCACGTTAGCTTCTTTTACTCAAAACTCATCATCAGAACCTTCAGGTTCCGGATCTGTGTCGCAGAGAAGAACCGAGTTCAGGAGAACATTATATTTCACATCAAGGCGTGACCTTTGATCCCACAGAAATAATATTTTTGGAGAGTAAAATAGTTTGAGCCATAAGGATTTGACAGGTGGTAAAGAATGATGATAACTTGAGAAATGGCTCAAATGTTTATGCTGAAGAGAATCAGAACACTTATCTCATTAACTGTCATCATTTGCATGGTTTTACTGTGTGGGCGTCGGAACGAGCCCCCGCACCGTGAGAACAAACATCCCAGCTCTAAAGCCGATCTTCATCGGCGTACGTCACACGTCACGTGATCAAGAAGCAGAAAATCCATATTATAATGATCAGTCCACAAGCAAGGGTGCTGTACAGCAACGCAGAAGTTTAAATGTTCATTTGAAGGTTGCGGCAAGAATCTGTTGTAAGGAATCCAGGAAGGGGGCGGAGTCCAGATACCAAAAATACTGTAGAGATATGTCATTGAAATACAACTGGAAGCAACTATGGACTGTGCCTGAGAGTCCCACCCAGTTTATGAGCCAATCAAGAAGGATGTTGTGGTCCACAGTGTCTAAAGCTGCGCTGAGATCGAGCATCATCCAAGGGCGCCCCCAAGGGAAAATTGCTGGCCCCCCAGGAAAAGCCAGTGTTAATAAATCATATTAATGTTCAGTCAAACCATGTATTGATCTTGTTTATTTAACACATAATTGTAAAACAAAATAAAATAATACAATTAATGAGTAAAGAAATAATCAGAATTTTTGAAAAAAAAAAACATGTTTCTGCTGCTCACCATTTAAAAACTGCTTTTATCTCCATAGTTTTTTGTGAGCACAGCAACAGGTGAATTAACCTAAAAAATACAATTTTAAATTAAATTTGGGATAACATTTTAAATAACTGAAATGTATTTTTCTGAAATGTTTGTGTTCATAAAATTTAAGTTAAATGTTTTGGATACGTACTGTTTTTTTTTTTTTGTAATAAAAATGAATAAAGGAGCAATGCAGTACATCGCCACAGGCTAAACTCTCCCAGAGTTACCACAAGGACCAATTTGGTGTACCACTCCAAAACTGTATTTGGCCCCATCTGTCCACCCCTATCAACATTTCCTGTAGGAGCCCCTGGCATCATCAGGACAGATGTTTTGCCTAAATCTGTATTTAGACTAATATTGTTTAATTATCTTAATCAGTGCAGTCAATAGTAAGTCCCAATGATCTGCTTTCAATAATGCACCAGTTGTTGCAATGGCTGCTCAGCCTGCGTTCACTTCGGTCGGGTTTGGAGATTGAGGAAACCCACCCAATATGGCAGCGATGCTGGATCACTCTCCAGGACCCTATGGGGCATCTATGAGCAATATGGTAATGGAAACTTCATTGTGTGCCACAAAACATTAACCATGGCTGCTTAAAATTCAATGTAGTGCAGAGTTTTAACCAAAAGAGTAATAATAAGTAACAATGATAATTTTAGGCTTATTTCTTTATTTTAAATAAGATGCACTTAAATGCTAAAATAATTACATGTATCTGCAGCACTATTAGACACTCGTTCTTACAGTTTATCAGCAAAAAAATAAAAAGTTGATCTGAGGGTGACTTGCTCACGCACAGGGGAGACAGGGAGACTCGAGGCTCAGGTGAGCTGATTAGAGAAGAGGGTGTGGTCTCCGGTCTCTGGGGGTGAATGTATGGGAAAGACTAAAATTCAATTTAAAAACACATCAATTTCCAAAAAAATGTGGATTCAGCACATCAGATCAATAGAGAGACATGCTACATATTCTAATAAAGCTGTCATGGAGTATGAATGGGAAACACAAGACTCCTCTTCGTCCAACCAGATGAGCTCCTGCTGGACCATGTGCAGAATAAGTGGGTGTTGTTGCATAATTTAAGTCCAGAGTTCTTTTTTCTGATGCAAACTGAAAGGAAACACTGTGTTTATGGGGTAAAGAGACCATTATAGGCTGTTTGTGTGTAGAATGTGTAGAAACAAACAGATTTGGCTGCAGGGATGTTGACCACAGACAGCTGGTGCAGGTCACTGACTCAGTGAACACATTTAATCTTATATTCTCTGAACTGACAGTGAACTTTGCTTGAGACTAGTTCAAACCTGTGAGGTTTAAACTAAATAAAATGGAATTACCTTTCAGCGCTCCTTTAGCACAGCCTCCTTTGATTGGTGGAAAGCAGATAGAGGAGCACAGCAGCTCTGAGGTGGCGTGAACCTGCTTTTGCACCTGAGTGGATGAGTCTATTTTAGTTTTCTGTCAGAATGATTATCTAAATAAACAGCATTGTTTATTATTATAATGAGAAAGGAACGAGTCAATCCAAAACCTTCCTGCATGCAAACAAATTAAACCATGCACGGTTTGGCATGAAAATCCTAAAATTAAGTCAGTTTTTCCCAGAGAAGAGCAGAATGAAAACTCACCAAATGTCTGATAATATTCCTTATCAGCAACACCAGAACTCTTGAAATTTGTTGCACAACTTTGTCAAAAATCTCTCCATAATCGGCCCTCAAAATGTTGCCTTTAGGATTCAGTTTGTCCAGAAGGATTCCGGCAGACATGCTCAGATAAAAAAACATGAGGTACAAACATTTTTCATTCCGTTATGGACCTCGATGCTAAAATTAGCACACACCTGCCACTCTTCCTCCATCACCATCAGCCCATCTCATCCCCTTTCCCGCGCACCCTCACCCCCGAGGATGATTGCCTGAGCTACCTGTCATTTCGATTGTGGTCACACAAGCAGATTTGAACTCACTGAATTTAGAGCAAGCATTTCTGGATCACTATGTGTTGTCCACCTCTTCTCTTGGCAAACTGGTGATTTACGTTCAGACTTTTAACTTTCTGTTTTAGGAACTTCTGAACATACAAGCACGGGTGGTATTTTAAATTAAAAGAAAATTACTAAAATCTACTTTTGTTGGACGTAGAAGATTTCCATGTTGAATTTTCCCTTCAGGCAACAGCTTGTCATTCCACACGCTGTCTGTCAGGAGCTGATTCTGTTTGCTTGTTCCTTTCTTCGAAGGACTGGTTTCGTTTAAAAGGAATACTTTGCAACTTTTCCATAAATCATTTTCTTGAGCCAGTATGAACTAAAATGACCCTTCACAGGGTTAATGAAAGGCCTCCTAGCCCCATCGCCCCCAGTAGCCAGAATATTCCCACTTGCAACGTCAAACTGACAAGCCGCTCTGTTGGGAAAATTGAGCTGACATACCTGGCGCTGCAGTCTGGTTCCAGCACGTTTCCTACATGCTTTAGATCATGAATACAGCTGATTTTATTAATATTTAGTAATAAATAACTCCTGTAGACACTAATGAAGGCTGGGAGACATTTCACCTGTTAGATTAAGGTGTTAAAAAGACAAATGCACAGCAAGGAGATATGTTTTGCTTTCAGTTCTACAAACGGATACTAGGGGGTGCTAATAGCAAGCCAAAACTGCCTAGTTTCCCTTTAAGGGTGACATTATGCCTTTTTTAGATTAAGGTCTCTTTTTATCATTAGCATTTTTGTCTTAATTAAAGATTCTGTGCGCTCATTTTTTTGCCTAACCTGCATGTTTGGGTCCGTTTTATTCAGATTTAACACTTCGTTAGATTAAAGTCTGGAATTGCAGGAATTAAATGATATAATTGTAGTTGTTGATGCATTTACTGCACAGCTAAATCAAACCTAATACAGTTTTTAAATCTAAATATTGGTTGTTTTACATTATTATAATTTATTCTGTGTCTAATCATTACATTTCAGGTTGGATTTTGGCTCGGAAAGGTCCAGAAGAATGAAGGGAACTTGATATTTCAGACCACTGACAGCCTCTCTTACGAAATAATACATTTTTGACTTTTTAAAGCATTTATTTCCCAGCAATAGAAATCGGGTCTTTTGAGTGTCTTTTGACTAGAAAATAAATAAAATTAGGTATTTATTTAACAATGGGGTGTGTGATTTAAATAAAATGCAGGTTTAAATTTCTCAGGTTAAAACACTCTATTCATTTTTTCAGTGTGTGTGTTTTTTTTTCAACCGCATGAAAGTTCATCTTATGTTATTTTACAGTAAACGTCACAGTTTTGTTCCTGCTAAGCTTCACAACTGAGCAGCAACGACCGCCACGGACTCCATGTTTTATGTTACAGCATCCTGATAGGAAACCTGTATGGCAATACATGGACAACGCATACACACACACATACACGCCCACACACACACACACACACACACACACACACACACACAAACACACACACACACATGCACACACACGTTTGATTCAAAAGAAAAAAAGAAACAAAAGTAGAAATATTAATAATAAAAGCTACAAATAATGTTTTAATGCAGAATGAATTTGTTTTCATTCTAAACTTTGGTGAAGCATAACTCAACATGTTACTAGTCTTTTCTTTCTCAGATGTACCAAATCATGTTACTTTTCACAATGTTTTAACAATACAAGGAATAAAAAATATATATAGTCTAAAAGCTTTGTGTCAAAAAAATCAGATATTTTAAAGTGAGACTCTGTGAAAAATTTTGCAAATACAGAAGCTATTCGGATTATTTATTTTATCTGATGATGGCTGACAAGCGTATCACACCAAGACGTTTCATTTCCATTATTACGGCCAGAAGCAACGCCTCTCGTTCATGAACGTGCTCTTCGAGCCAACAAAACAGAGCTAAAGCACAATGTTTTAATATTATTATGCTCATGGGTTTTGCTTTTATATATTTATATTTTTAAGACTTACTTTTCCACGAGATAGGTCACCAACTCTACATCAACTGAGGTGCGTCCTTAAACGCTTGAGCACGCTCTGTGATTAACGTCTATGCGCAAGCGGTAGTGTAACGCTATTAGTTAGCGCTGACCGGTGCTCAGTTCATGTTGCATGGAGCTCTACAGGACAGGGACGGGCTTAGCAATTAAAAATGATGTGTTGCGTATGTTATATCACAGTCAGCGGCCATAAGACAATCACTTTTATGGATTTCTAAAAAATCATAATTCCTTAAAAGGGATAGCAAATTTAATCATCTAGTTGTAGTAAGCTGTGTGAATGGCCTCAATTTGGTGAAATAGAGTTTAATTTCTTGATGACTGATGAGCTAACGGCTAGTCTAAGCAGGACAAAGATTAAAGCAGACTACCGCTGTTTGAAACATCATGATTTCATTTATTTTTTGCTTGACATTGTATTCGGATTTAACCTAAATTTCTTCAAGTTGGGAATATTTAAAAGTAGTTTGATAACCGGAAATTTTAACAGCTCGGAACTTTAACATAGATCTCCTCTCCGAGAGCTCAAGTGTCCTTTCAAGGTGGGAAAATCTTCCTTCCTCTGTGATGTGTGGCTTGGAGTACAAGTGGCCATTTGTCATTGAAGGTTATTCTGAAGAAATAAATGACTGAAAAGAGGATGAGGATTGTGAAAAAGGACTTATAAAAGGTGTATTAATATGTGTAAAAGTGTGTTTTCCTTTAAATGTTAAACGTAAACAAGGGATGCCATGTTGCTTTCTGAGTACATGATTGTTTATCTCACCCTCTTGCATTGGTTTGCCGACCATACTTGAGAAGGTTCAGCCTTTGGTGTATTAATCTACTCCTCCAGACAGGTGATTGATTCCGACTGGCTCCTTTTCAGCACCTTCATATCTGGCTCTGAGTAGTTCATTCGCAAGGTGAAAGAGGGAGGCTCCACAGAGCTTTCACCCTAATTGGTGTTTTTATGAGTGGGACAGAGAGAGCATCAACATCCCTTCGTAGGGCACCAGCTGGCCGACTTTGATTGTTGCCAGAAATAAACTCTGGTCCAGTCTATTGTGTCCCCAGTTTCCTGCTGCGTGTATCCTGGCTAGAAGAGGGATGAGAGAGTAAATGATGGAGAGGTTTGATTTGATTGATCATTCTAATTAAGTGAAGTTTGAAAATCTCAATAAAAGTTTTCCACTTCTGTCTTTTTGAATGGATCTGTCTTTGTTTTGTCTTTCAGGTTAAACATGAATTTATGTCCATTTTCAGTGCATTTCACACCTTTAAGAGGCCTTTCTGGTTATTATAGGATTTGTGTTCTTTGCATTCACTAGATTAGATTTTTAGTTTTAATGTTAGGAAAACCGGAGTGTCACCAATTTGGGTTCTAAGAGCTGATAAACGCTTCTGAGCCGTTGACACGATTGATCTAAAGAATGTAGGACACGCCAGAACCACAAGCACACGCCCAAAAGCATAAAACCCGGTTTATCCATCAGCTAGGAGATGGAGAGATGTAATGCCATGATGGCCCGCAAAGGGTCTAAAACAAAAATATATTGATTACGAAAACACGAAGCGTCAGAGCTCTATATACGTGGGCGGCCTGCTCATCAGCACCCCAGCAGAAAGGGTCGAACTCTGGGAACTGGTCATGTTTGTACCCTTGTGCAGCAGTACCGGTACCAGAGTGAATAGGGTGTGTATGTGTGAGCATGAGGGAGGGAATGTGTGACTGTGTTTGTGTATGACTGTATATGTCAGGTGGGGCCTTTGACTCCTCCCCTCTCCTGGGACTTCTTTTGCTGCTACACATCTTCGTCCCCCCTCCCCCATCACACTTGGTGTGGAGTGTGGTGCCTTGATCAGCCTGAATGTTCGTGGCTCCCGGGTCAGGGGGTTTAAGATTTTTAGCGTCTGCCTGATCAGTCCCGGTGGCTGCCTGGTGGGATCTAAGTCCCTGGGCTCTGTTGAGTCCCCGGCGGGGGTGGTCGCCCCTGGGTCCCAGGTCGCTGGGTTCCGGGCTCGGCCGGCTTGGGGGTGGGAGGCTGCGGGCGTGCCTGTGGGCTTGCCGCTGATATCCCCCCGGACTCTGCCGGTGCCGGCTGCTGGTTGTGGCCCCCTGCGGCAATCCTCTGTGCCTCTCGAGGGGGGCAGGGGGCTTTTCTGGTCGCAGTCTCCCTGGGGTCCCTGCGCACTGGGGCAGCTTCTGGATCTCTGGGACTTGGAGCTCCTTCCATCTCCTACACATCTTTGGGGGGCACATCTGTAGCCCCTCACACTCTCTATTGGATGCTCCTTTAGAGAAACCTTACATAAACAAGCGCGTGTACACACGCAGGTGCTCACATGGTGCTCTCATAAGTATGGGCTTGGGCACATTCAACACATGTCTCAAGGCTGTGGTTGGCACTAAATGCACTGTGATTTATTATAGTGATTGTTCAGTAGAACAATGTTGATTTTATATTGCCTCGTAGGTTGATGCAGTGATAGTTTGAACCTGTTGTATTGTTGTGTGTCCCTTTTCTTTTTTTTTCTCCTTCTGCAGGTCTAGAAGCAGACTCTTGTTCATCATTGAGTATTTATTTTTGTGGACACCCCCCCGCCCCCCGTCTCTCCCTTTCTCTTTCACCTCTGTCTCCGTGTCTGGTCGGAATTACAAAATTCAAAAAAACAATAATAAAATTTTTAATCAAATCAAAGATACTTTATTAATCCCAGAGGGAAATTAGAGTTCCAGTACACACAATTCAGAGATCAGACATACATGGGCAAGACACATAACAAGAATTGGTGACTGTGGTCATTCGCAACCCTGAGTCGCGCTACCTTAATAGAGATAAGAGGGGTTACATGAGGATTGGTTCAGGTGGAGGGGAAAAAGGCACTTCAGGGCCACCTCCACCAGGAGGGCAGCTTTGCTCTGCAAAAAAACTCCTCAGACAGATATGCAACAGACTTCAGACATCACACAACATAAGTGTCCACTAGGTGGGGTGGTGGGTTGGGACTATCCCCACTTCAGTTCCTGCAGCCACGATGAAGCAGCGCATGTCACCTCAGTGTGGATGGGGGGAGAGCCAGAGCCGGATTAACGCAAAGGCAAAGTAGGCACGTGCCTAGGGCCTGATTGGCTGGATGGGGCCCAGACAGAGGAACAAAATTATAAATAAATAAATTAAAAATTAAATGTACAAATGTCCTATGATAGAATTTGTAGCTAGGACTCCAATCTACAATTTGTTTAAATAATTTATCAATTAACTAAAAATAGTGACAATGTTTATCTTAACCATAGACCGTTTCATTGGCTACGTCACACCTCTGGGGTCCACGGACAAGTATACGCGTCTTTTGAACAGGTCTGATTTGGGACGCTGTAGCAGCAAGACTCCGCCTCCCTGAGTTTCGGTTTCAATTCGGCTTTAAAAAGGAGATTATAAACTACACCCCAGTTTTTAAATTTTGTTAATAGGCAACGTAAAAGCGGAGTTATACTAAACTAAAAAATGACCTATTTTTAGACAATCTGATAACTTGTCAAAACAGCGGTTTAGTAATCTGTGAGCGGGAATGTGCTTGTGAACATTAAAAACCCACAAAAACACGAGATCCTTTTGCTGTTGGTGGAAGTCTCACATATTCAGCTGACAAAAAGTATCATTATGTAGCTGAGAGAGAGAAAGGAAGGCTGCACGAGTAACGAGATGTGCGCAAAAAGGAGCCGCTTCGCAGGGAAAGTAGTGGCGCGAACGGAGTAACAACAAACAATTAGACAGATATTGACGGTAAACTTTGTATTTTGGAGCGATCCGGACAGATATATTGTCGCTGCAGTTTAGTAGGCTTTTACTAGGCTTATATAAAGGATGATGAGAAGGATAAATGTCCACCAGGCAGTTCAGATAGTACGGCTGTTTTTAGAACTGGAAGCAGAGGAAGTGGACGGAGACTCGCAGCCGGAGTCTGAGGCAAATAGCGAGGATGTTGATGACGATGTGGCAAATCCATCCTTCCTCATAGAAGAGTTGGGTCATGATGAGGTAGAGGATGAAGGAAGAGATCCAGCTCCTCAGAGATCCAACAAGAGGAGTGGGCGGCGCCGCTCAGCTGTCAGATCTCGGCGTGAGACGGAGCCACTCTTCTCTCTCCAAAATCCATGTATATTATTGCCAAATTAATAAATAAGTATAAATTCAGATAGTCCAGGCTGTCCTGAAATTAATGATACCCCATAAGGCAATATTTATTGTTTTTATTAGAAAATACAAAAGACAAACCAAAATGAGTCAAAAACGGTGATTTACACTCTGGATCCCAGAGAGCTAATAATTTTTTTAAATTAGTTATTTGCTATATTTAGTCATATTTTTTATAAATGTACAGTCTAGATTACCAGTCTAAATGATAAAAAAAACATTCGTCATAAATGTTTGTTGGTTTCACAGTAAAATAAACAACTTTTTTTCCTATTCAGATTTTATGTTTTTGAGTGATTTAAGGTCTAATATGCAACCCCTTTATGTCCAAATATAAAAAATAAGCATAGATTCATAAAGTCCAGGTTGTGCTGAAAAGATTGATACCACATAAGGTAGTGGTTATGGTTTTTATTTTGGAAATACAAAGGAAAACTGACGGCAAATTACACCCTGGACCCCAGAGGGTTAAGGCGCCACCCAATGAAGGACGTCAGAGAAGCGGTCAGAGTCAGAGCGGGACACAACAAAGCTAGCAGGTGTTTTTGAGTAGGCTAACTTTCACGATGCTTTCGGGTGTGGCAAAACGCAAAAAAAAAATGAAGAGGAACTAAAGAAGAGACAGCGGGGGGCCTTACAGAAGTTTCTGTCGGGCTGCTCGGGCAGCCGTCCGACAGCTGTGAACATGCTCGAGTCAGCAGAGCCAGAGGCCGGGCCCGAGCAAGACCCGGAGGAGACACAACCCGAAGACGCAGTGGAAGATGCGGCGGAAGACGATGTAGCGCCAACGCCGTCAACATCAGCGCCTTCACAGAAGGACAAACTGGAAGAACAGCAGCCAGCCAGAAGTGAGCCCAATATAGTCTTATAGGAGCCTCTAGACCCAGACAGGGTATTAACAACTAGCTACCCATCTGATCCTGCAAAGTGGTACCAAACTGATGAGCACTTTGCACTAAACTATCCCTCTCAAAATATTGGATATTCTTCTGCATCACAGAGGAAATCTGGAGACATAGACTGAAGCTTAACCAAGGAACATTTCTTTAGGTGTGTTTCTGCTGTGACTGAGGCCCTGTGATGCTGGAAGGCTGAAGATTATCCCGGAGTAGATAATGCTAAATGGTTTCCTTGGTAAGTGTTGCTGGTTTTATTAATTATTTGTCAAATAATTTTATTAATGTTCAAATAGCAAAACAATAAGTTCACACTCAGAAAATTGACACAAAATTTCTGATTCAGCAGAAGCAACAGCCTACAACACATGACTTATTTTGGCATACAAACAACCAATTTGTAACCAAAAACTAGGCTATGTAAAATGTGAATGAACTTTTATAAGTAAATTTTGTAAGTTTCAGATTTCAATTCATTACATAACATCGATGGAGGGGGGGGGGGCCTAAAAATGCAGCCTGCCTAGTGTAGTCCATTTATTTAATCCGGCTCTGGGGAGAGCACTGAGGGTTGGAGGGTTGCAGTGACCCTGGACGCTTCGGTGGCCTTCCCACTGTCCCGCCCAGGCTGGGAAAGGAGACAGAGTTGAGTTGCCATAGCGACGGCACATTCCACATATCTCCTGAGGGAGGAGTTTTCGTTGGAGCCTTGCAGGCTCAAGGACGCCAGATTCCGATTAGAAATTGTTTTGGGGCCAGACAGAGATAATTCCCTCTCTGACTTACAGTTTGTTGGTCCTCAACCTCTCAAAATCCCAATAATGAACATTAATCTATCCCAATCCATGCTGATTCATCCACTCTCTCCTTGATGGCATCCATCTTTTGTGCCAGTGAATGAATCTCGGACAAAGTCCCAAGCTTACGATTCATCTCGACAATTATGTGAGTCTGTGAATTCACAGTGCGGTGCAAACCATCTCTGAGTTCCGGGATCAGGCCAATATTCCTCGACAGCTCGTTAATTTTCCGGTAAGCCAGGTAGCCTCCAAGGCCAATGAGCTAGAAACCTGACACCAACACCACGAATATCCACACGTCTTCAGAGTCCTCCACAGACAGCTGAGATAGACAAATCAAATTCCACTGTTTCCAGGAGTCCATGATGTGTCCAACTGGGTCTGTCCCGACGGGGCATCCGGGAGCCCCTTCTCCTGTTCTCATCACTGAAAAAATTTTACCAGTCTTGTTGAGAGACCAACTGACGAGATCCCTTTTAGTGAATTCCAGTTTCCAGTTTCCAGAAAAAATGCAGAAGCAGCCGTGCACCCAGCATATAGAGACAGACAAAGGCCTTGTGTCACGGTGTAGGAGGTGGAGACGGCGGACCATGTGTGGTTGAGCTGAGCAGGAGGAAAAATGCAGGCTTCAATAAAAGTAAAAATGGTTTAATGGCAGGATGGGATGAACAGGACACCAACAAACAGCAACAACAAACTGACAAAGGACAGGGCAAAACAGGTGGTTTAAATACAGAGGGCTAATTAGGGAAACATGGGCAGGTAAACGAGGGACAGGTGAGAACAATAAGGGTAATCATGGCAGGAGAGGAACACAGACAGGCGGGCAGGGGCAGATTGTGACACCTTGAGGATAAGATATGCCACAAGAAACCTCCGATCTACCAGCTCTTCACACCGCCTGCACCAACCACTGACTAAACTCTCCACTATGGGAGACAGGTCCTTCAAGGCAGTGGCCCCTCAATTTTAGAATTCTCTCCCAGAGTTTCTAAGGGCCACACAATCTGTGGAGTTATTCAAAAAAGGCCTCAAGACCTTTTTGTTTAATAAGGCTTTCTAGTGCACAATGACCTATTGAGTGTTTTACTTTATTGTGTTGTTTTTACTTATTGTTTGTATCTACTGTAATGACTTTTCAGATGGGTTTTATCTACTTCTGGGGACTGTTTTTATTTTCCATACTTGATAGTATCCTGAAATTTTAACTGTGTTTTTAACTAGCTGTGTACTTTATACCTGTCCCCTATACTCCGTAGCACTTTGTGATTACTTCTGTAATGTAAAGCGTATTATAAATAAAATGTATTATTATTATTATTATTAAGATATGGAGGAGAGGAGGAAAAAAAGCGTCTGCACCCTCCAAGGGCCGGAAGAAGAAGATTTAAGTATCAGGCATGACATTAAAAGCAGAAGCTTTGATGCTCCACCTGAGAGTAAATCTGTGAGGCTTGTCAACAGCATTCAGACATCAGTTTTGTTTGCTTCACAGCCAGACAGGACACGGGGAAAAAAAATCATCCTTGGCTTCCTGATAGCCCATGTACATCCCATGGAGCTCGTCGACGCCGTCTGGCTTGACATACACGGAGTTGGCTCCCCAACACTATCCACATACCAAAAATAATATCACGAGGTTCTCCATTGTTTTCACCATTATATCTCGCTCGTAACAACGGACCATCAACACTGCAACATTTGGCACTGTTTTATGACATCACGCGTTTCTTTACACCAGTTCTTTGCCCACATTTGCATTCCATCTACATTCCAGAGAAGCCCAGAGATGGGAAGGCAATGGCAGTGCTACGCCCTCTGGGCAGACACTCATGCCGCCAGGCCACTAAGCTAAGACCTTACCAACGGATGGCCATTAGGGTCAAAAGTCCCTGAGAACCCAACATCCAGTAAAATAACGAGCACATCAGACATCCCTTTCATCCATCCATCCATCCATCCATCCATCATTAGTCCACCTAATATTCATCCATCCATTACAGGAATGATTCATCACTAAATGTAACAAATCAGCAGTGTTCGTGATCTAAAACATGCAGGAAACCTGCTAGAACCAGACTCTAGTTCCAGGTATATAAGTTCAAAGTCTCAGCAAAGCGGCCCGCCAGTCTGAAGTTGCAAGTGGAATATTCTGGCTACAGGGAGCGATAGGAGCTGGGTGGCATTTCATTAACCCTGTAATTTTAGCACATACTGGCTCAAGAAAAGGATTTTTAAAATATGAAAAAGTTGCAAAATATCCCTTTAATGTATAATAAACACTTGTTGATTATTTATAAAGTGACAGATAATGAATCAATTATTTATTAGTCTTTCACAGGGGGAGCCTTATTTCAAAATGGTGCCATATTTTTCTCTTTTTTTAGGATTTTAGGATTTGCCTTTTTTTTCAATTTTTATTCTTTAATTATAAAAAGTTCTGTGGAATTTGTTTTATTCCATGTTTTCAGTTTTTCCTTGTCCTTAAATTCCCATTTTCAATATATTTTAGTTTTGTTTATAGTTTGTTCACTTATGGCATGTCCTCACCTACGATCCAAGATCTTTTCCGTGTTTCATCTTCCAAACTGTCACCAGTTCTCCTCCTTGTTCCTGTCGGAGTTCTGGATTCCCTGCAAGCAACAGCACTCCGAGTTTGTTTCTAAACTTATAATTGCTCCTTTCTTATCCACCTGCCTCCAGCCTGTGTTTGGGTCTTTATGTCTCGATGATGTCACACGCTGACACTTTTGCTCTTTCACTAACATGAAAACGGAATTTTAACAGACTGAAGTGAAATGTTTTATGTTTGTGTGGCTTCATGAACTCAGGAATTTAAACAACACTTATTTGATTTATGTGTATTAACATCCATCCATTCATCTAATCATCATTAGTCCATCTAATATCCATCCATCCATCTACCATTAGTCTATTTATCATCCATCCATCCATCCATCCATCATTAGGCCATTGAAAATCCATCCATCCATCTATCCACCATTAGTCAATTTATCATCCATCCATCCATCCATCCATCCACATTAGTCCACCTAAAATCCATCCATCCATCTATCTACCATAAGTCTATGTATCATCCATACATCCATCATTAGTCCACCTAATATCCATCCATCCATCCATCTATCCATCATTAGTCCACCTAATATCCATTCATCTAACCATCATTATCCATTTGACATCCATCCATCCATCCATCCATTCTTAGTCTATCTAATATCCATCCTTCCATCCATCCATCCATCCATCCATCCATCCATCCATCCATCCACCCATCCATCATTAGTCCATCTAATATCCATCCACCCATCTAACCATCCTTATATTTGACATCCATA